>NC_138223.1:54892104-55067104 GCF_964197995.2 Scardinius erythrophthalmus | reverse complement strand
AAAAGTTGGCGTTCTTAATCAACATGCTGCTCCGCGATCGCTGTCTGCTCCCTGTCATCACATGCACCGCTGGAAAGCTCTCTCTCTCTCTCCTGTACAATGCTGTCGGATCCAAATATGGTCATTTCCTTTTTACCAGCAACCAATCGTGGAAGTAAAAGGGGGGATTTAACTCTAAAATCTCATTGTCTGATGATAAATCTTTAAAGCCAGTTTTCTCAAAATGACTTTTCTCTCATACTCCAAGTCCGAAATCTCCACTTCAGAAGCACCTATATACACCAAACTTTCCAGTCTTGTACCTAGTTATATTATGAAGACATTTACAGAGGGATTTGTAAATATATTATTCATATATGATTTATATAACATTTTATTCCAAAAAACATGGTGAAAATATTTTTTTTTTCAAGGCTATTGACAGTATTTTCTGATTTACAGGATAACAAAAGTAGATATCCATAAATACCTCTGTAATTTTTTTCCCCATCTAATATGTGAACACAATGAAAAATTTATTTGAAACCTGGCTTTATCCAATACTCAGATTTCGTTTTTTTTAATATATGCAAATTAGCGCATATTTAATTAGATAATGTATAATTTGCATATTTAAACATTAAATTACAGAAAACTTGTAATACATTTTTTTCTCATCGTAATGTAGGTACTCAACTGGGAAAGTTTCATGGTGATATCTGCTAGTTAAAAAATGTACCCTATTCACCTGTAGTGTCTCGCCTTAATAGCAAAGATTGATTAAAGCCACACTATGTAACTTTTCACCAATAGAGGTCGCTAATTCAAAACAAAGGCGTAGCTTGATGACACCTTGATTTGGCAGAATCATGGGAGTTGTTGTCTTCACCTCTACAGCCGGTATCCCCATCAGAATCATGGGGTAACAGTGATGTTTTATCATATTTGAGTGTGATGAAAGTTGTTATAATGCTACTCCGTGCGTTCGCTCTGCGGCAACTATATGAGACACTTGTTGCACACTGCAGTGAGCTTGATCGATGGTAAATATGGTACTCACGGTAAACCAAGAAATGAGATTTAAACAAAAAGACTAACTGTGATGAACTGTATAACAGTGATTAGTTTTCTATCGATGAATGTATCCAAACAGTTCCTCACCTGTCTAATAAAACACATAATATATTAAACGTCTTTGGTGTTTCCATGGTTTTTACAAAATAAAACCGGAAATCGAGGGTAACGCGGGTATGTCGTCACTGATAGATGACACACGTGTCCTGGTTAAAACTGCTTATTTCTCTATATTTAAACATTCTTAGAAACATTTGGGATAATGTAAGTACACAAATCAACAAAATTTATATAACATTGTTCTAGTGGTTTTTGAATATTTTAATCCCGAAAAACTTACATAGTGTGCCTTTAAGTTAAATTATTATTTGATAAAAACCAAGGATTAAGAATCAACTTCCCGGAGCTCCAAACTCAAACCCCATGGCAAACAAACAGGATGTGATGTATCCCGTGAATCCAGAGAAACACTGGTCTTGCTTATAGTTGTCATCATATTTTTATCTGCAAAGTAGACAGTTCATGATGTCACTTAGTTGACTGGAAAGAAGGCTGGTATGAAGGATTTCTTTATTTGAATATAAAACATTTACATTATACATTTCAAAAGGTAAATAAATAAAACATTTGAATTAAATAGAATAATTAAAACACTACCTTCAGAATGCAACTCTCTAATTACCTATAAAAGCTGATAGTTTTTTTGTTTTGTTTTACTTACTATTGTTGTCATCCAAAAATTGTTTATTTTCAATGTTCATATTATCAATGAACCTGACTGTGCTGTACAATGCATCTCAGTTACATATTTTCTACATCTTGTTTTTTATGAGATAATTTGGAAACCTGCTGAACTCAGTCACTGAGTTTTATGAATATTTTTTCAATAATTGTGCAGCCCTATTTCCACCTAATCTGTGTTTGTGTCAAACCTGTTCCTAATTAGAGGCTATTTAATCTGACACAGAGACACTGAGCAGTTACACAGGCTAAATCCAGCATAGAGGAGTTCAGTGAATGTGGTGTTGAATGTGTGTAAGTGTGTGAGTGTGTGTGTGTCAGAGACGCTGTAGAAGGACAGAGTGCCGGCAGACTTGTCCAGATAGACGCCTACTCTCTTATATAAGGGTGAAGGGACGGGTAAGATGGTGCTCTTGAACTTGTGCCAGAATATGAATTGATCATCAGTGCACTCCAACCTCCAGGACATTTCATTGTACCCAAAAACACATTCATTTCTCCTTCCTTTCCTACTGATTCCTTTATATGCAACTGAAATATCAGCCTCCCCCCCGCTCCATTCAGCCTCCCAGTAACTGCGTTCAGTCAGACTCTCTTTACACAGAACCTGAGGATAGTGCTCAAATCTGTATGGACAATCAGGGAATGACTGTTCTTTATCCACATGTGTTGCCTTTCTGTGGTCCTCAGACAGCATGAGATGAATGTTTGCTGTGTTTGGATCCAGTGTGAGATCACAGGCATCTAAACATAAAGGATTAGAGGAGATAACATTAAACCACATACCTACCAGAAAGACACAAACACATTGACCAAACAAATAAATATGATAAACAATTGGAATACAAAATTCTATTTCCAAAGTCACTTTTAATATGGAAATGAGAGTTTATATTTCTAGAGTTTATAGTTCTCTCTTATAGTTCTACACAGAAGCATTTTAGGGATGAAAATGGCTTTGCGTTGTTGCCACCTGTGCTATATTTTTTCAAAATTCAGGTGTGTATGTGTGTGTTCCTACATTTTTCCAGTCCTGCTCTTATCCTGATCTCTCCACCACACTCCAAACTGTGAGAAAACAACAACATTTTCCATTTAATAAATTCACGGGCAAAAATTTTGTCATTTAAAAAAGATTTAAAATAATAATTATATTTTAGGGGTGGGGGTGGGGGGTAGTCATAAACAGCTAGACACATATTGATTACTCTTTAAGCACTGGAGAACTTTATGAAAATGATTGAACCATTTTAATTTATTAAAAAATAAATTATATAAAAAAAAAAAAAAAACCACACACACAAAAAAAAAGTGCCAGCTATTTATTTAGGGGTTTGATTTTCAATATTAAGATTTAAGTGCTACTTATTGTAATACAATAGTCACATTCAAGCAATGCTCTCCCACATATCTAAATGTGCTTCTTTCTATCACTACTATAAGCAGCAAAAAATGTCTATATGTATTGTTTTAATGGGACACTCAGCCCTATTACTACCAACAAGTTCTTTTAAAAGGGGCATAACACATGCAGTTTCTGCCAATCTCATGTTAATCTTCAGTACCTATAGAGTAGTATTGCATCCTTCATATCCCCGATGAGTCTTTAGTTTTATGAGATTGATAAAAGACAGATGATATGCTGTACTAGTGTTGTTTTTGTCAAAGAAAATTATGACTAAATATCGTCGTCAACGAACCTTTATCACGTGATGAAAACGAGACGCAACGTAAATGCTGGTCATGTGACGATAACTATAATTAAATGAATAATGCAATATTGTTGACGATTAAAAACCACTAAATGTGGTTTACAAAATAAAAACTATGCTAAAATGTATTTTCATTTTCGTTGACCAAAACGAGATTATAATATTATAACGTTATTTCGTCTCATTGCGTTATTAATATTATTGCGCAGACGCAGGCGACATAGCTGAGCTCCTGGAGACGTGCTGGCTTCTGTAAACCGAACTTGCACATTGATGGCACGCTCTTGCTCTCGCTCTTGTTGATGTGTGCACACACTCATACAAGGCATTTTGCCCTTTATGACGTCATACAGGGTCATACCCCCCCCCCAAAAAAAACGTTCCTATACTTATACGAATCTTAAAGGATTGTATTTGGCACAGAAATTCTGCATCATACATCCAACATGTTTTTTGAAACTGTATCCATGTTTAGCATGAGAATCAAACTCTTTAACAGTAGGGATGCACCGATACCATTTTTTCAAAATCGATCCGATACCAAAAATTCTGAGTATCGGCCGATACCGATCCGATAACAGCGCAGTTTTTTTTTTTTTTATCAAGTAGAATTTCTATAACTCTGGGTTGTACTGATAATCACTATTTTGTGTGTTAAACACAATCTACTTAATACAGCCAACTTCATTATAAAGAAAAAACAACAACAAAAAATATATGATCATAAGTGGATAATTCAGCAGTAAAATTTAATCTAGAAAAATCAGGAGTGCACAATAACTATAAAATCTGAACATTTTGTGAACAAAAACGTTTAGTGGGGAACAAATAAGAGACAATAAGTGTAACACTAAATCTGGCAAAACGTTACACATTGCTCTTTGTATTTTTGTAAAATACATTAATGAAAAACAAGATAACAAAAATCAAAAATATAAATTATTTTATATATAGCCTACTATAAAATTGAGACATTTTTTACATGTATAGCACAGCTGTTTAATGAGGAAGCAACATATGATTGATAGGACTGAACAAGAACGGTTATTAATAATCTTTCATTGCGTCACTGTATTATGATATGAAAGGCTCCAATACAGTGCGGCACAAAGCGCTTATGGGCATCCCGAGTGCAGAATGATGCGCTTGAAGCAACATGGGTCACAGCGCGCAGCGCATCGAGTCCGCATTGAAAAGTTTAAAGCACAAAGAAAATACATATTGATGCGTAGTGTATTATACAGTATCTATCTATGCAATAGTTTATTCAGCATTTTCTTTTAACAGTTTTAAATTTCAGTAACTGTGCGCGTGAAGAACAAATAGTGCTCTGACCTTACTCCAGTGTTGTGATCTAACAGACACCCGGTAGAAAGTAACATGATTAAGTTACAGCAATAAAGTCCAGCAAGATATAGTTGTTTTATGCTAAACCATAGACCTTTATCTACAGATCAAGTATAATAATAGTAACATTGAATCATCTTGGAGAGTTTCATTGTGTTAACTGTCGTAACTAGGGATGTCCCGATCCGATCACGTGATCGGAAATCGGGCCCGATCACGTGGTTTCAGACTCGATCGGAATCGGACTTTACCTCCCGATCAGGACTCGGATATATATGTATATATAATCTCATTATTTTTTAACACATCTATAGTTATGCAGTGGCACAGAGTTATTACGCCGGTTTCACACTGCACGTGTTAGCAGAGCATAAGCAGCGCAGGAGCCGCGCCTTTTGCTTTTACACTGGCAGCGTTTATCACGCACGGCTGAACCGCGGCTTGTGTACAGACAGAGTACTCTATAATGGATAAGTTGGCATTGCTTTATTTCGTTTTCAAATACATTTAAGAGAAAAGACTTGTCAAGAAGCTTATGTTATTAATAAATTAAATTATATAACTTTTGGTTCATCTTTGTTTTTATTGTTCTGGCAACAAGTTTGTTTTTGGACATTTGTTTTCTTTTTAAATTGATGTTGGTCACTTGATTGACTGTTTGAAACACAATAGATATCAATGCGCTTTTTGGATAAAACTGCGTTGTATTTTGGCCATGATCAATGCATCACTTTAATTCAGTGTAAGCGGCGCAGCAAACATAGACTCGGCGCTGAAACGATCGCGGCACTGCTGCTTCTGCTCTGCTACGCGCTGCTGCGCCGCCTCTGCGTGCGGTGTGAATGCTCTATCTCAGTGGTTTTCAACCTCTCCTGCAGGGACCCCCTGACAGGCCATGTTTCTGTTTTAACCCTGAAATGGCACACCTGATTCAGTTAATTAAAGGCTTAATGAGTAGTTGACTAATTGATTAATTGACTAATACCTACTCTTCCTACTCTAAAAACTACTCATTAATTGAATCAGGTGTGCCATTTCAGGTTTAAAACAGAAACATGGCCTGTCAGGGGGTCCCTGCAGGAGAGGTTGAAAACCACTGCTCTATCTGTTAACATGGGCACCGAAAAAAATACGCGCAGGAAACCGGCAGGAGTGCAGTTCCTAAAAGCACATTACTGGTTTTGCAAACACTGTGGCACTCTTTTTTTTTTTTTTTACATGCCTGCCGGGTATTTTAAGTTGAGGTGATATATGTTTTTATATTAGACTTTTTTTATATTTACTGTTGCACTAAAGTCCAAAAGTGAAGAATTTATGTTATTTATTACTTGATTGTTGAAGCTACCTCACAGAAGTGCTCTGTTTGTTAACAGAGTTGTTGAATTTTAAAATAAGGTGAATTAAATAAAAAATAAGGAACATCCTGGATCTGTTTTTTCGCTCTTCTTTATTTTTTTTCATGTATTATAGAAGTATCGGATCAGGACTCGGTATCGGTAGATACTCAAAATCAAATGACTCGGACTCGGACTCGAGGGCAAAAAAACCTGATCGGGACATCCCTAGTCGTAACCGAACCCGACGCACTGTTTGAATGCTGAATGAAGAATGATTGACAGCCGCAGCTGAGGGAAACGTTTACATGATCTTGAATCTCACATTATACTATATAATGGCTTCAGAACACATAATATTGTGCACGAAAACTTTATGGTGCTTTATAATGTTTGTGTGTTTTTTCTGGGGCTTAACAATAACACAGAATAGTATACGTACAATATCGGATTTGGATCAGCCTCGTCTGACCGATACCCAATCCGGCAAAACTGTGTATCGGTTCGGTGCATCCATATTTAACAGTGTAAATAAGTCGGAATGCATGAAATAGCATTAGACATCCCCTTTAACAATTCAATGAAGCTGAGATTTCAGTTATTGAAAATTGTAATTGATAAGTAGACTATTTCAGTGTTAATTCTTCAAAAATTGGCAAAGAAATTTCATACAATTGACACAAAAAACGACATGAACACATACTACCAAAGCACTGATTCTGTTCCTTATGGTAAGCAAAAAAGCTTTTGTCCGAGTGTGTTCATTTATGTTTATTCATATGTCTGCTTTCATTTTCAATTAATTGAATAATCATATAAATCAACTTAAGTAATAATGTTTGTTCCACATACTTGAGTTTCTTCAGTGAGCAGTTTGGATCCTCCAGTTTGTCGTTGAGCTGCTGGACTCCTGAATCTCCTGGGTGACTGTAGCTCAGATCCAGCTCTCTCAGGTGTGAGGGGTTTGAACTCAGAGCTGAAGACACATAACCACAGCCTTCCTCTGTCACCATACAGCCTGACAACCTACAGATGGATAAAACAAACAAGGACCACTAAACCAAAGCAAAAACAGACACTTTCCTCACGTTAGACTCACAGAGTGATCTCTTAAAGTCTTACCTCAGTATCTGCAGTTGACAGTCTGAGCTCTTCAGTCCATCAGAGAGCAGCTTCACTCCTAAATTCTGCAGGTCATTGTTACTCAGATCCAGCTCTCTCAGGACACAGTTTGAGGATTGTAGAGCTGATGACACAGTTTTACAGGACTGACCAGTGAGATTACACATAGCCAATCTGGAGAGAACAAACAAAATGAAAAGTAACTGCACACATATGTAATACAAATTCAAAGATTGATATTTATATTGTTAACCAGCAAATGTGTGTGGTAATAATTTACATTACATGCAACACAAATACAGGAATGCATTTAAAGGACATTTTAAAACAATACAAATGCATTTATATATACCTAAATATGTTCAGTGTACATTTCCATATCCATCTCAAGTGTTCTTAAAATAGCAAAGTATTGAGCATCCAAGATTATCAAAGATCAAATCGTACACACCTAAGTATCTCCAGCTGACAATTTGGACTCTTAAGTCCATCAGAGAGCAGCTTCACTCCTGAATCCTGCAGGTCATTGTTACTCAGATCCAGCTCTCTCAGGACACAGTTTGAGGATTGAAGAAATGATGATAAACATCTACAGCTCTGAGCAGTGAGATTACAAAGCATCAATCTGAACAGAAGAGGGTTAAATAAGTTAAATTCAATAACTCACAATGCAGTTGTCTCTAATATCAGCAAATAATATCAGCTTCTTTTAGCAAGTTCCTTTCATCTTTTCTAACAATCCAAATGTTTTTGTCTCTGGTTGTGGTATTCCATCGTGAACAGATGCCAAATATTGACCGAATGTAGTGGCAAATTATTGTGGCAGAATTTAGTTAATTATGGAAAACCATTCACCTCAGTATCTCCAGCTGACAGTTTGGACTGTTCAGTCCATCAGAGAGCAGCTTCACTCCTGTATCCTGCAGGTCATTGTTACTCAGGTCCAGCTCTCTTAGGACACAGTTTGAAGATTGTAGAGCTGATGATATAATTTCACAATCCTGACCAGTGAGATTACAGCCAGCAAGACTGAGGGAAAAAAATAGATTATTAACCTGTTAAGCTGCAACCCCACTTTTGAAAAATCCCAAGAAATGACATACCCAAACTGAAACAGATACAGTTCATGAACCCTTTGTACTAAAAGCACAAGTATGATCTCATTTGAAAGCTGACACCTGGCAGTTTATTGTAATGTAGAATTAATTATTGTCATAATGACAAAAATTGTTATAAATAGCTTCAAAGTTTTGTAAAGTTATTAGAAATTATTTTTTATGAAACATCCTCATGAAAATAAAATTGAAGTTGGCCCTGGAGCAGTCTAGAAATGCACTACAGCTAATGCCACATGTCTAAACATTTTATGTTTAAAATCTTAAGATAATAAGTCCAAAACTCTGTATTTAGTGAAATGTTTTTCAAGACCATGTCATGTGACTTTATTTTGATTTGATGCTAAAATGCTACTGATATTTAGTGTCATCTTCTTACCATCTATGCAGTATATTGTCTTTGTTGTTTTGTGGTGCAAACGAGCCCCATTCAGTCTCAGTCTCCCCCTGCACACATTCACACCTCTCCAGCCAGGTTATGGCTCTAAATATGCATTTCTTTTGTCTGCATTAGTTACTAACGACTGGCTATTCACATGCTATTCATATGGTTTCAGTCACTAATTTATTTTCTCAAAGTTCACCCTTACATTCTAAACTGTTTTAAATGCATTTCTTGAATAAAGAAACATTTCAGTAAGCGTTCAAAAAATAATAAAAATATAACTTCTAGGTGGCAGGTGCACCTAGGGCTAGCTAGCATGTTAGCTTAGCACACCATCAATACACGACAATTTATGAGATTAAAACCATGTTTGTGCTTATAAACTTACTTTATAAAGCAAATCGAGTATTTTAAATAATTTTCTGTGATCTAATTTGGCTTCAGATAAAAAAATCAGACAGAAAATATACTATTGTATACTGTTCTGCACAATGATAGTCTATATAGATTAGCATTACATTATAAATATAATCTATTATTATGGAAATACCTGGCATGGATTGAAAAACACAGGTAACTCAAATATCATAGCAAACATGTTTATTGTCTTCAAAACGACTGTTTCTCCATGTTACAGCGCGATCTGTTGTTAGCTGTGTGTGTGTTCGAGGCTTCCTGGATTGTCACATGATTATGGCACTTCTTCATGTTCTAATACTGTGCACAGGGCGGCGAGGGCGCCCTCATGCTATTGGTATGAATTGAAAACGCATTAACAGAGTATACAAACGCTCATAATGATTACATCGACGCATTTGGGTATAAATTCAATAAATATTATTCCTGTCTATAGAAATCTGATGTAAACCTATGAGAATATATCAATATTTCTCCAAATCTGCACATTTTTTAGCTAAAAGCCCGGAAGGACGTTGTTTTGTGTATCGCTGTCATGACGACGGCACGGGAGTTTTTTTATGAATGAAAGCGGCTGACGCGCATAATTCATATCAAAGGTATCGACTCATTTTTTCATTTCATAACTCCTGACACAAATTAAGAAATAACTGTCGCTATAAGTTTCTCAGAATACAATAGTGGTCAAATTCTGAAACTTGAGTCTTATATCTTTGTAATGATGTATAGTTTGTCAAGGTATAACATTAAATCTGATAGTTACTTTGAACTATTTATAAAAAAAAACGCTTCAGTGCGCCCGCGCTCTGGCAACGGTTAACAGGTTAAAAGGGGATGTTATTTTTTTTTTTCACCACAGCGATAACAATATTCAAATAATATACTATTTCTTTATAAAAAAAATAAAGTAACAACAACTACAATATCACTGTGCCTTAACTCACACAGCTTTCATGCAGTTGATCACAGCTGGTATCAGTCTTCTTTGACCCACATCTGATGTGTTGTATTTCTTGAGGTCCAGCTCATCCAGCACCTCCTCTGACATCTGAAGCATGTAGGCGATTGTTGAGCAGTGAGCAGGAGAGACATCAGTTTTCGAGTCTTTGCCTGATTGCACAAACTCCTGAATCTCTCTGGACAGAGTCTGATCTTTCATTTCCAGCAGACAGAGGAAGAGATTGATAGATCTCTCAGTGGAAAGATTGTATGGAGCAGTTCTCATGTCTTTAATTTTGTCTTTAATATAAGTAATGATTTGACTGATGCTCTCTGAGGTGTTCACTATGTGTGTCAGTAGATCCTGTAAGAGTCTCTGATTGGACTCCAGTGAGAAGCCCAGGAGGAACCGCAGGAACAGATCCAGCTGTCCATTCTCACTCTCAAGGGCTTTATCTACTGCTGTCCTCAAAAGCTCACACAGATTGTATTCTTTGGGCTGTTTCCCCCTATGTTTTTTACTCAGAAAAACCTGCAATGGCTCCGTGTTGTTGTTCACCACATATGAGTAAAACACATAGAGAGCAGCAAGAAACTCCTGGACGCTCAGATGAATGAAACTGTAGACTTTCCTATGATGGATCACAGATTCCTCCTTAAAGATCTCAGTGCAAATCCCAGAATACACTGAGGCGTCAGTGACGTCTATACCGCTCTCAATCAGGTCCTCCTCATAGAACATCACATTGCCCTTCATCAGCTGTTTGAAAGCCACTTCAGCAAGTTTCAAAATCACTTCTCTGTTGGACTGCAGGAGTTTCTCTGGATCTTTCTCTTCATACTTCTGATTCCTCATGTTGATCTGAATCAGCAGGAAGTGGATGTACATTTCAGTCAGAGTTTGAGGGATTTCTGCACTCAGATCTTCTTTCAGGAGCATCTGAAGCACAGTGGATGAGATCCAGCAGAAGACGGGTATGTGGCACATGATGTGGAGGCTTCTTGCTCTTCTGATGTGTGAGATGATTCTGCTGGCTTGATGCTCGTCACTGATTCTCTTCCTGAAATATTTCTCCTTCTGAAGGTCACTGAATCCCTGAATTTCTGTCAGACGGTTGATGTAATTGGAAGGGATCTGATACACTGCTGCTGGTCTGGAGGTGATCCAGATGAGAGCGGAGGGAAGAAGCTCTCCTTTAATGAGGTTTGACATCAACTCACCCACTGATGAAATTTTATGAGTGTCTGAAAACATCAGTGTGATTCTGCTTTCATCCAGACCATCAAATATAAACACAACTTTACACTCCTCATAAATCTTTGAGTCTAGATCTTGAAGTTCAGGATGAAAGTCCAGCAGAAGACTATGAAGATTGTACTGATTATCTCGGATCAAGTTCAGCTCTCGAAATGGAAGCACAAACACAAAATCTACATCCTGATTGGCTTTTCCCTCAGCCCAGTCCAGAATGAACTTCTGCACAGAGACAGTTTTCCCGATTCCAGCGATGCCTTTAGTAAGAACAGTCTTGATTTGGTCTCTCTCCTCACATCCTGGTTTAGGTGAGGCTTTAAAGATGTCATTGCAATCGATTGCAGTGTCTTGTGGGTGTTGTGTTCTGGCTGTTTTCTCCATCTGTAAAACCTCATGTTCTTCATTCACTCCTTCACTCTCTCCCTCTATGATGTAGAGCTGTGTGTAGATCCTGTTCAGGAGGGTTTCATTCTCTTTGAGTTTGTTTCCCTCAAATAATCTCTCATACTTCTTCTTCATGCTGGTTTTGTGCTGGTCTTTGACTCTCTGCAGGGGTCCAGTCTCCAGTGTGTGTGTCTGCAGGGCTGCTTCAGTTTTTTTCTGACTGATGTGAGTCTGATAGTGGGATGTAGAGGACGGCACAGATTTGCTCAGCTCATGGACCTCTCTCCTGCTAAAAATAAAATAGTAGCAAAAATGACAATGGCAGTGATTGCACTGACCATCAGAAATATCATCAATATATCAGTTACTGGACATGACTTTGGTGCCCCTTTTCGAGTATCCATTTTTGGATTACATTGTTTTTTAATTGAGTTTATTTGAGATGCACAACAGTAAATTAGCAAGTTAATGTTTATACTAACGGAGGGTCAGAGGTCACTGGTCCATCACTGAAAGCAATGGGTTGCACCATGGATCTGTTACTCTTCAGAGACACACCGCTGGGTTCTGAAGACTCTGATCTTTGTCTCCTGCTGATACTGATAAACAAAACAGAATTTTTAGAGCACTAGCTATTAAGGTTGCACAGTATACCAGTAATGCATAGCAGCAACAATGACAATGGCAGTGATTACAATGACCATCAGAAATATCATCACTATATCAGCAGAGGTGGGTAGTAACGAAGTTCATTTACTTCGTTACATTTACTTGAGTATTTTTTTGGAAAAATTGTACTTTTAAGACTAGATTTGAATCTGGGTACTTTTACTTTAACTCGAGTACATTTCTAATGAAGAAACTGTACTTTTACTTCGTTACGTTGGGCGACGTTCCTCTCGTTACTTTATTTTAATGCAATATGTGTTGTTAAATGCATAGTTTATTCCAAGCACGCTGTATCTTTTTTTCTGGGCTTGAGCGATGCTCAATTCACAAATGAATCACTCTTTTGAGTCGATTCTGTTCAAAGACTTCATCAAACAAGTTGGCAGATCTGTCTAAATCGGTTCGCAAATCAGTTTGAATGATCTGTTCAGTTCCTGCATGCACTGAATCGTCTGAAGCGCTTTCAATTCACACTCGACTCGGAGTCGTAACAGGAAGATTTAAGGACATCAAGAGCGTTAGATGAAGTGGCCGTGGACCTACAGTACAGTCAAGTGAGAGCAAATCTTCAAATGCATCATATTTTTGCCACCGATGAAGATCTTTATTAGTTGAACATCTTCGTAAGCTTTTTGTGAATGAATGATTCCACAGGACGATATATTCGATTTCATTTCACTCAGGTAACATTTTACAACCAAACAGATTATTACGCCGTGAGAGCACTACTAGTAGAAAGTATGACATTACCCGTTTTTTGGACATATACATTAATTTACACATTAAATAAGCTATACCATTGTTCACAGTTTATGAACACCCGCCATCCCGCGGTAGTTTGTGTGTATTGTTGCGCAGTGGCGTGCGAACTCGACTTGAAAACGAATGCCTTTGCCTGCCGTAGACACAGTTAACCAGTTTAAACATGCTTGCAGAAATATACATTTGATTATATTTTGGAGAACAGACAGAAGGAGATCCGTCGATGTACTTTTGTCTGTTTTTTTGTGTTCAGATGTAGCAGTCATGAGCGCGAGTACATGTGAAGAGTTTTAACTCTTTCTTCTCTGTGTCAATTACATGCCTTGGAATGCAAAACTCTGCAGATTCACTTTATTTCGACATTGTCTAATAATCAAAAATGTAGTTGTATAAGTTACTATTATACAAACCAAAGGACAGGCAATGATTTTCGGGCTATACAGATGGCAGAAATAATGCTTGTCTCTTCTGTTTTTGTTGCAAAGATAGCCTATCTACTTATGATAATAACAGTATAAAAAAAATCTAAATAATATCATTTTATATATATGACGACTTCAGATGCAAAAGCCTCTAAGTAGTAAGTACCATCTGAAATGTTCTTCTAAAAGAGCATTTTTATCAAGCTTGTATGTTTATGTTCAGTTATTTCACTTAAATGGCAATGAAAAGTAGGCTACCTATTAATTGTCATTAAAGTGAAATTACTGAACTTAAATATACGAGCTTGATAAAAATGCTTGTTTTAGAAGAAAATTTCAGATGGCACTCAGAGGCTTTTGCATTATGAAGTCTTCATATATATATATATATATATATATATATATATATATATATATATATATATATATATATATAGGCCTATATGATCCTAAGTACCTAGTAACTCGCTACTTGAGTAGTTTTTTCATTGGATACTTTTTTACTCTTACTCAAGTAACTATTAAGATTATTACTTTTACTTTTACTTTGAGTAAATATTTCTATAAGTACTTGTACTTTTACTTGAGAACAGTTTTTGGATACTCTACCCACCTCTGTATATCAGTTACTGGACATGACTTTGGTGCCTCTTTTCGAGTTGCACCTTCTGCAGTGCATATGTGGCATAATCCATTTTTGGATTACATTGTAATTTAATTGAGTTTATCTGAGATGCACAACAGTAAATTAGCAAGTTAATGTTTATACTAACGGAGGGTCAGAGGTCACTGGTCCATCACTGAAAGCAATGGGTTGCACCATGGATCTGTTACTCTTCAGAGACACACCGCTGGGTTCTGGAGACTCAGATCTTTGTCTCCTGCTGATAATGACAAACAAAACAGAATTTTTAGAGCACTAGCTATTAAGGTTGCAGAAGTATACCGGTACTGCAGTACTATAGCGATACTAAAGCTTCAAAATACTGGAGATGCCACTGTATTTTGTAAATTGTAGTATCGTCAATACGGTAGTACCGCAATGAATGTTGTATGTGCGGCAGGTACACAATTTAAAATGTTCATTTGAACATGCAGGCCTCCAAAAACATTACAAGAGTTTTTTTGACTGTGATGCCTTTCTGCTGTGCCCTGTGTAGTAAACGCTGTGTAGAATTAGCTCCTTATTGAATGTTTCCCGATGTTTCAGGTCATTTTGCAATGAGATAAAGTTGCACTTACGTAGTTGCTCGCGCTGCAGTTTATCAGAAGGAGGAGTCTTAAATGATTTTTTTTTTTAAATAGCAGCTAAAGCATCACTTGTTCTCACCGTTTTTCCGTTGTTCATTTGACCTCTTGTTGAAAAGGTGTAATAGTTTGTTCCTAGAAACATCTTTGCGAAGACGATTCAGACAAATGCAATTCCAATCATCAACATAGCTTTGCACTCGGTTTTTATCAATCATGTCAATCATTATAATGTGATTTTAACATTATACATGAATTATATGTTTTGATATACAGTATATACTGCTCTCCAGTCAGGGTTGGAAATTTCTAGATATGCGGGCAAAAATGCTCCTGATAGTTCAACAATGGGAGACGAGCAAGAGTGCTGTTTTTGTTTAGTTTCTGAATGAATCTGTGTTTTTGAACAAATAGGGGCAAATCACTAATTCACTAAACCATTCATAAAAACAGTAATTTGCTTTGTTCCTGAATTAATCTAGCCTGGATGCCAGCCGAATTTAGCCCCGCCCACAACATTTTTAGGTCGGGAAGTTCGGTCTGGACTTGATCCGTTGTGGAGCTATTATGCCCGAACCAAAGCTGTTCGGACCAATCAAATTGTCAGGGCGGGCTTTATACGATGATGGACAAATGAACAACAGTAACGCAATCATCCACGTCATCAAAGAGCGCTTGGGTTGAATTCCTTTACAACAAAGATGACTGCCGCTGGAGAATTGAGATTTAAGATAGATATAATAGATAGAATAAATGCATATTTGGCGTGCTGTCCAAGGAGAGGCTCCGGGCTCGGTATTCGGCCCAAACCCAAAATACTCCCCCCGTATTCCTGGCTGTGGAAGAACAGGCCAAGAGTGAGTGGAGGGATGCTGAAAACTGTCAAGGAATGTTAGGTGAGTTGACAGAGTGAATAAATATATGCTTCCTCTCCTGCTGATAGGGTAGACATGGTAATTGTTTGATGACAAGTTGATTGGATTGATTATTTGAACGTGCTCCTCCCGAACTTTGTTTATGAAACATCATGTGTAGATTCCGCCATCGCGTCTGTTATAGAAGATATCGACAGCGCATTAATTTGAAAAGAGGAACAGAGAACCGCGATCAAGGGATTTGTTGATCGGAAAGATGAATGAAGAACATATGTCACTTACTCTGTTGCTCTGATTGTTTGTAGGTCTATCCAATTGAGTGCAGAGGCATTTTCCTTCCTGGTTCGGTTGAAATATGCCCCATAATCACATCCCAATGGAGCAGTATCAGACTCACATTCTGACTTGAATCTGAGTATGACGACGTCAGGCTAGAATGAATCAACTGTTTTGAACGAATCGGTTGAAGGATTCAGTGACTCCGTCATTAAAACTTGCTGCCACCAACTGACGGATTTAGTTTCCCATCTAAAAGTAGGCCTATTATTTACTTTTTTTCAACATTTCATATTTCTATATTAATAGTTTTATATTTAAAACATTAATTTTGTAATATTATTTATGCAATTGTAATTGCAGTGCAAATGCATAAATACCACATCAAAAATTCCACTTGATGCAGCTTCTGTGCAGTACTAAGATGAATTTTGTTAACACTGATTTAATTTGATTGGTAACAATAGCCAGTTCTTCATTCAGAGGAAATCTGGTCTGTTTTGTCGATGCATTTATGAAAATTTGGTTCATTTAGTAGATTTGAAATATAAACTATAAAGTTGGCTTGAGAAAGCTAGACTCAGAAAGTTTAAAGTAGTTTTAACAGCTAACAACAGCTATGCTGTTCCTAGCATGTGTTATCACATTGTTCTTTGTCTTGCGCATTCTCGCACAAGCAAATCAGTGAAGAGCTTAATGACACTTCCGGGCACTGGGCACCTGACATCCTCAAGTAGCACTGGAAGCGGCTGTCATCCAGGCGCATCTCCTGAAGAAGATGGTGAAATTCAAATTTTTTTTCGGGAATCCCACGGGATGAGAAACAAAATCCCTATTAATCACGTGATTGGGACGGGTCAGGAAAAAATGTCAGCGGGAGTGGGACCGGGAATCGTAATAACACTACACTGTTAACCCTTGCTGTAAAAATATTTCAAATTCTGACAGTATCATACCATTTTCCATTAAAACAGTAATAAACCGTTGAAAACAATGCATTCTGGGTTATATTTGTCATTTTTGAGAAAACTGCCTACAGGAATATACTGTGAATTAACAGTGATCAAAGTTGACACTCAGACGCTGTGTTCCAAATCACACCCTATACCCTCATTCACTATTCCCAACATTAGTTATCTAATATAGTCCCCTTGAATGAAAATAAGTGAGTGAATTGAGACACTGATAAACACCTGACAAGCAGAATCAATGAAAAACAGAGAAACAAGAACAGAAAAAAGAGAAACACAAGAACTACAACTGACTTCCAGCCACGCTGTGTGTGAAAACAGGTTACAAACCAGTTTAACATTATTTATTTCATAAATGTACAAAAGTTCTTGTTCAGAATTAACAGATATTTAGTTGTTGATGTTTTATTGAAAATAATAAAGTTTGTAGTCACCATAATGGAGATCAGTATTTGCTTTAGTTGGGCTCTTGACCCTTGACTATAACATTAGTTTTTTTCTCTGGCTGCTGTCTGAGTTTATAAAACACATTTGTTATGGAAAAAGAACATCAAGAAGAAGATGATCAGGTGTTTATGGCTATTGTGGTGATGCCATAATCATTCTGGACATGTCTGATCCTCTGATCTCATCCTGTATATAAGCTTCGACATTTCATATAATAGGCAACCTTTACCATGCTATTTGCATGACGTGCATTTGATATATATTTTTTTCGTTTTAGGCTTTGTAATCTGATGGCCATTGTTAATGTAAATGTGCTTTTAAGTAGTGTTACAGTTATATGTGGTAAAAAAAAAAATGCTGTCAAATTCTGTCAGTTCTGTGATCGTGCTTTTGAATCGTTGTCAGAATTTTGCTAGCACATGAAAATCCATGTTCCTAATGCTGTTTTCAAATGTAGTAGGCCTATTCCTGATTGCCATCCCATGGTCCTACAACTACTCCCTAATTCAAAGAAGTTAGACGGTGTTATCCTTCAAGCAGATAAGTAGAGATTATTCAGCAAATCTCATTAATTTGTAATATGTTTTATGTTTTGGTTCTGTTGATCAAGGTTGTGCTGTCCTTTTTAAAAATGGTTTCTTATTATTATTTATTTATTCTTTTTTTTATTTTTTTTTATTCCATTACAGGTCAATCTCTAAGCAACCAGTGCTGGATATTAAGTTTGGAAGGTCAAGGTGTGTGTGAAGGATCACAGCCTCTTCATCACTGGCCTGGCAGCGCTGTTTGCCTCCTCCTATAACTTCAGCTTGCAGTACCAGGAAGAGGCAGCACCTTGAGTTTGTTCAGAGGTTATATATATATATTAGACTGAATTGTGTCACTAACCTTGACTTTACAGTATTTATTATGTTGACTACTGGTATGAACAATATGGCCCTGGTTTCCATACAGGGCTTAGCTTAAGCCAGGTCTAGGCCTTAATAAAATTAGGGTATTTAAGCAGCTTTTATAATAACGTATCATAAAAAAATAAAAAAACATTACTGGTGTGCATCTTGAGATAAAACAGTGGCAGTCATATATTTTAAGATATGTCAGTGCAAGTTGTTTTCAGTTGAAGGATTAGTGAAAATTCTGTCATTAATTACTCACCCTCATGTCGTTCCAAACCTGTAAGACCTTCGTTCATCTTCAGAACACAAATGAAGATATTTTTGATGAAATCTGAGAGGTTTCTGAACCACCCATAGACAGCAACGTCTTTGCAACTTTTAAGGCCCAGAAAGCTAGTAAAAACATTGTTTAAATAATCCATGTAACTAGTGCAACCTTAACCCTCTGGGGACCAAAAACGCGCCCGCGCGTTTTGCTCGTTTTTTTTTTTTAGCAATGAAAATAAACACTAAATGCTCTGTTAATTTTGATCTTTCATTTTCGTGTAATACATCAATCGATCCTGTTCAGTTTCTATTTTTTTTCTGTATACTCACAATAAAAATAAAGTGTTTTGCTTTTTGACAAATAAAGAAATATTAACATAATGCGATTTCTGCCTTCTCTCTGTCAGTAAACTCCCATTTGAAACGCGTTCGAAAATGATCTATAACTCCGCGAAAATTCAGTCAAACAGGCAAACAGACCCACGGGCATAAAGCTTGAGATCGCAGCATTTAAATGAAGTAATTTATATAAAAAACAAATATTCTCAGCTTCTGTAATCTGTACAAAAAGAGAACGACTCCAGTCGAGCTCATTACGAGCCATTCAAAAGTAATTTGACCACTCCCCGGAGAGCGCGCGCTATTCAAATGCAAATTCTGAGAACCATTTCAGAGCTGTGAAACGCCCACATCAGCTGTAAACAAAAGCGCCGCGAGTGAGACATAATATAGCCTAACGTTACCTTATGGAGAAAAGTTTCCTCTGCAGTGCTGATATGAGGAGCAATATCTCCTGATATGAGGAGCAGATCCCGCTGAGGAGTGAGGTAGGCTGTTTTCTTTTCTCAAGTGTGGAATAACGTTATGGAATAACGTTAGCATAGGCCTATGCAAACCGCAAAAAAATGAATCGCATTTCTATAATATGACTCGCCTTTCTGTGAGATGAATGAAGGGTACATATTTGTAAAGACTGTTTAGCCTAAATATGAATCGCGCGTCTGTGTGTGAAAGAATAAACTGCTTTGCTATAGCCTACTGAGATGAGTAAAAATCGACTGGAATATGTTGAAATAAAATGTATTTGTATAAGCAACGTATTAAACTGCAAATTAGCATTTATATGCCCTAATATTTCATAAAAACAACGTTACAGTCAGTCACTTGTTGACTAGATTTGGGTACAGTTTTTAGGCTACTGTAGAATATACTGCCACATCAAATAATCTTTTGTTTAGCAATTTCTGCACATATCTAACGTTATATATATATATATATATATATATATATATATATATATATATATATATATATATATATATATATATATAACATAACTATATTTATTATATATATTATATATATTTGCTATATTCAAACTAATGAATACATATGATAAAATGTAGGCCTATAATCTTTTTTCTTTTTCTTTTTTACAAAGAAAGAGTACACTTGAAATATTGTTGAAATTGTAATTATTGTTGTAATTGTAACATTTTTAATAAAATAGCAAAACATATTTACAAGATAGATGTAAGCGAAATCTTAAATGGTCAATATAAGTCTTCTTCTAAATACATATTTTGTCCTTGCATTGTGGCTCAGTCAGTGTCACACCTGAATGAATGGCTAATTATGCAGAGTCATTATGCAGAGTGGGTGGGACATGTTAATCTAAGGTGTAAACTACTCCTCCCCCTCGCATATTGGCTTTCCAAGCAAAACCTGTTTTACACCATTTAAATCAATGTATTTTTTTTTTTGTGAACGATAAAGCAAGACTATTTTCACATAATTTTGAAGCTAGAACTCAAAGGGACAACATCAATTAGTCAAAAGTCTTGTGGACACATATTTAATATGTGTTTTGTGGTCTTAATTCAGCAACTTTCATTTAATTTTTTTCCAATAACCACGCATAAACATTATTCTCTTAAAAATACAAACATCTACATACACGTTGCTCGCATATTATGGTAGCCCTGTTTGTGCTATATAGAGTGAATTTACACCTTTGCCATTAACATGTTTATAAATAACTGAAAAAAGCACAAATGTCAGAGCATGTCAGAACATCTCAAGGACCCCAAAAACAGCTTGGTCCCCAGAGGGTTAAAGGAGAACTCCCGTCAATTTTAACATTGAGCTCATTTTTTTGTAAATTTGGAGTGCTGTCAATACAGAGAACAACGACAAAAATCGGTGTTGCCTACACCGTGTTATCCTCTTTTTAAAATTTGCACCCTGTTGACTTCAAGTTTTAAACCTGCTTTTAGCCTCTTAACATCCTTGATGTGTCATACAAGTGCCCAGCCATGTGAGTGATTCCTTCAGAGTGAACACGGGTGAATCTGACTGCTGTAGATGTGAAAGATATCTTGTTGAAACATCTACAAATGTCCGTATATAGGTGAAAATGCCCCTTGAAATCAATTTAAGGTGGCAAATATTACCCCTTAATAAAAAATGTTAATTTCTGTCACTGCTGTAAACTGACCACTGCATAGAATATGAAAAATATGAATATCTTTGTCAGTCAGCTGTCAACAGGCCTAAACAAGCCATGGCACCAAGCACAGAAACGCAATCAGTAAAATGTTATCTAATTATTATCAAGAAAACTTTGAAAATATCGATCGAGACATATTTTGTCAATATTGCACACCCCTAATGCATGGTATTAATGCATAGTTTCAATTTTGATATTTTTAGGTCAAACCGTTCTTGTCTGTCAGTCATTTCATGCAGGTCTATGGTCACTGTCTCAAAGAGCATGCACAAAGTCCAAATTAAAACAATTCCCCATCGTCCAAATTAAACAATTCCCCATCGTAAGTACACATTGATGGCCTAAGACACGAAACGAGCGGTTTGTGTGAGAAAACGAACAGTATTTATATCGTTGTTATCTCTTGAACACAGCCGCGTCCAAATGATCTGAGGGCGCGGGCGGGTATAGATATATACATAGATGTCGCCTTGGCTACTGCAGTTCATTGGAACGAAACCGTAGCCAATGCGACATCTAGTGTATACATCTATACCCGCCCGCGCCCTCAGATCATTTGGACGCGGCTGTGTTCAAGAGGTAAAAACTATATAAATACTGGTCGTTTTCCCACACAAACCGCTCGTTTCGTGTCTTAGGCCATCAATGTGTACTTACGATGGGGAATTGTTTAATTTGGACGATGGGGAATTGTTTTAATTTGGACTTTGTGCATGCTCTTTGAGACAGTGACCATATACCTGCATGAAATGACTGACAGACAAGAACGGTTTGACCTAAAAATATCAAAATTGAAACTACTGCGGAAAAAAAGACACCTACATCTTGGATGCCCTTGAGGTAAGTTAAAACATACCAAAATTTATTTTCAAAGTGAACTATCCCTTTTAGAGATATTTACTGAATGTAATGATGCATTTCCATGGTTATTAGCATTGTAAATCTACCAAAAGTCTTATACATTTTTATGTAATATAAATGGTTCATTATATTTTCTATTAAATGTAAAAGGGGTTCTGGCTTCTCAAGTTAAGATATAGTACACAGCATTAATTATAACTTACAAATGCCTTTTCAGAATTTGCTACAGAATACAGAGGAACAAAATTAAACCCAGCAAATTATTAAACCCAGTTAAGTAGATATTACAACATTATATAGTGATCTTAATCATCTAACTTTTTTCAAGCGAATAACCTAGTAAGAGAAAGTATGAGGCAAGTACAGTACACAGCATGAATGATTACACCCCATCTGAACATAAAAAAAATAAATAAAAAAAACATTCATGCTGCCAGAACCCCTTTTACATTTAATAGAAAATACAATGAACCACTCAAAATTGACATAATAGTAATACACAGGATGATAACAAAAAGCTTAGACAAAACCTCTTGCTTAATGATATAAACAAGTAATTTATTTTTCATACAAAGCCCTTGTTATATTTACAACTATTTAATGGACACTTTTTACATTTCTGAGGTTCTCAGATCCAATATAATTTTGGTTAGGTAAACGTTAATAGTGGTGAATGGGAGTATAGTGGTAATATAGTGGTGAACTACAGCAAATATGACTTTGCATTCCCATTTTTCTCAGATTTCTTTTAGATATTTTAATGCCAATAACACAAATCATAGTGTTATAAATATAAAATGTAAAAATGTATAAGAATTTTGGTAGATTTACAATGCTAATAACCATGGAAATGCATCATTACAGTCAGTAAATATCTCTAAACAACACAATGCAATCACTAATACGACTTTCTGTTAATAAAGTATCTGGCAAGAATCTATTCTATATTACCAATGCATTAAATCACATTACACATTAATATAAATAAATAAAACAAATATCATGTCTGAAGTCAAGTGAATTACGGGTCATTGGACAGGCGTCCAATCACAACTGACTTCTGGAAAAGGGGAAGTAACCAATGACATTTGAGGTTATTAAAACAGTAAGTCCCGCCCCTCGACTGGCAAAAATAAAAGTGTTCGAGTGATCAAAAGCAGCAGGCGAGAGGAGATCAAGCGCGAGAGCGTGGGGAATGATCATGTGCGAGCGCGAGGACTTGTATTGCGTGCAGAGGAGATGTCATGCGCGCGCAGGGTTTGAATGGGCTCGCGAGTTCCCGTTTCCTCGCGTGTAGATCTGTTACGCTCTCGAGAAAGTCATTTACTGCGTGCGCCAGCATCAGTTGTGCACTCCGTTAATTTTGTCATTGATTTGCCGCCATACTCTATGATGATTAAACTTTGCTATAATCTGTGAATCACAAGCGTTCTTTAAAGTGATTTTGTGCTTCTCTGTGAAAGTACAGTATCACGACCCACTTCAAGCTTCTAGAATGCACTGTAAAACACTTTTAATAAAAGCATATGCCAGTCCTAAAATGGCCAGTGTCTCACCTGGGGTCAGAGGTCACTGTTGCATCACTGGATCCAGATGGAAGAATCCTCATGGATTGATCACTTTTCACAGACTCACAGCTTAATCCAGGAGATGGAGGACTCGTTTCAGAGGCAGTGTCCTCATCTTCTCTCTCATCAAGGAGACTCATTTTAGTTTTCTTCTCTCATTTACCAAAAGAGTGAGGAGAGACTGATTTCAGACCTTTATTGTGGAAACACAGAGTTAAATTATGAAGCACAATTATACAATAGTAAAAACTACAACGTTAGTGCAGTCTTAATCTACATGACATTGCAATCTAACTATTTTCCCCATATTATAATAACATGCAAAAATAGCTCAATGTAAAAAAAAAAAAAAAAAAAAAAAAAAAAAAAAGTCAATAGTGATTCAAAAGTAATTTACTCATAATAAAAGTTATATTTAACACCTTATCCTCCTGTTAAACACATTTATGCTGAAATGCTTCTTTATGTTCGGGATCAGGAATCTTTATTCCCACATTTTTGTTTTTAAATCTGTCAAAATATACTTTGAAAGCTCATTTATTGAATGAATCATCACACAGACTATCAACAATCTCTACAGGAACATGTTATTCTTCTTAATATCTCTATACATTTTTACTAACTTTATTAAACAGTACATTGTTTAGTACCAATTATACAGCCCTGTTTTTTTTTGTATTTTTTTAACAGAACATGTCTTTTATTAAACAGAGCTGGATACACTTCTCTCCTCTTCTTCACCAAGCAAGAACACAACAAAAATGTAATTTACGATCCAAGTTGTTGGAATTACTAAATTATTCGATTTATACATTAGAATGCCTCACAAAAACATTAAAGCTATATCCTGTGATTTTACCATCCCTTATACTGTTGAGAAAGGCACTGTCTGTTCATAATAGTGTCACGTTTAAAGTCAAAAGATGATGAAGATGAAGGCAGGTTAAGAGTTTCAAAATAGTAACAAGGTTTATTAACAGAAATGAACAACTCGAGAGTGCAGAGTAAACACCAACAATACCGGACAAAGAATGAGTGAAGATGAGGAACTGAAATACACATGGTGATGAACTAAATGACAAACAGCTCTGATGAACAAATGGATATACATGGAAACTGTTTATGGCAAGAAAAGGAAAACAAAGGAACACAAGAACACAGGTGACTAAACAGACTAATAGTCTGTTTAGTCACCAACAAAACAACAACTATCAGCAGTCAATTCAGTCAATTCAGCAGTCAATTCTTCACCAACAAAACAACAACTATCAGCAGTCAGTTCTCAGCTCCACACACACAGGAACCCAGACTGACCCCTTCCACAGCCAATACCCCTCTGTCCTCCTTTTCTCCGCTAACCGAGGAAGAAGTATCTACACTTCTCCTCTCCAGTCATCCTACCACCTGCCCTCTAGACCCCATCCCCTCACACCTTCTACAAGCCATCTCTCCCACACTTCTACCAGCACTCACACACATCATCAACTCATCCCTCCATACTGGCACCTTCCCTACAGCATTCAAGCAGGCTCGGGTCACTCCACTGCTTAAAAAAACAACACTAAACACATCATTTGTAGAGAATTACAGACCTATCTCTCTCCTACCATTCATTGCAAAAACACTTGAAAGAGCTGTTTTCAACCAAGTAACATCCTTCTTGTCTCTAAACAACCAGCTGGATGTCAACCAATCTGGCTTCAAGAAAGGGCATTCAACTGAGACTGCATTACTGTCGGTCCCAGAAGCCCTACGGATTGCAAAAGCTGCTTCCAAATCTTCACTCCTCATTCTCCTGGATCTGTCTGCTGCCTTCGACACTGTGAACCATCAGATCCTTATGTCCAGCCTCTCATCACTGGGCATCACAGGAACTTCACTCGACTGGTTTGAGTCCGATCTCACAGGTAGGTCCTTCAAAGTCGCATGGAGAGGCGAGGTATCCAGAGCACATCAACTGACCACAGGGGTTCCCCAGGGTTCAGTTCTTGGTCCCCTCCTCTTCTCCATCTACACTACATCACTGGGACACATCATACAGGCACACGGTTTTTCCTACCACTGCTATGCTGATGACACACAGCTCTTCCTCTCATTTCAACCAGATGATCCCACAGTAGCTGCACGGGTCTCAAGCTGTCTGGCAGACATCTCCACATGGATGAAGGAACATCACCTGCAGCTCAACCTGGCAAAGACTGAGCTTCTCTTCCTCCCTGCCAATCCATCTCTACAGCACGACTTCACCATCCAGCTTGATTCATCATCAATCCCCCCATCAAGGTCGGTCAGAAATCTGGGAGTAACGTTTGATGACCAGCTGACCTTCACAGATCACATTTCAAAGACAGCTCGATCATGCAGGTTTGCACTGCACAACATCAGGAAGATCAGGCCTTTCCTAACTGAGCACGCAACACAACTCCTCGTCCAGGCCCTGGTCATTTCTAGGCTTGACTACTGCAATGCTCTTCTGGCTGGACTTCCAACATGTGCAACCAAACCTCTACAGATGATCCAGAATGCTGCAGCTCGTCTTGTCTTCAACGAGCCCAAGAGGGCCCACGTCACTCCTCTGTTCATCTCTCTGCACTGGCTACCTCTCGCTGCTCACATCAAGTTCAAGGCATTGACGCTTGCTTACAGATCTATCACAGGTTCAGCTCCCTCCTACTTTCACTCACTCCTACGAGCCTACATCCCTACCAGACACCTACGATCGATCAACGAGCGACGTCTCGTGGTTCCATCACAGAAAGCCACAAAATCACTTTCCAGAACATTCTCATTCACAGTTCCATGCTGGTAGAACACTCTCCCCACCCTCATCCGGAATGCAGAATCCCTGACAACATTCAAAAGACAACTGAAAACCCATCTCTTCCGTGAGCACTTAACTTCATAAAAAAAAAAAATATTATTATTATTTTTTTTTTTAAACCTTTCCCTTTAAAACCTCACTTATCGTGCTTATGCTACTCTGAATAATGCCTGAACTTCGTATTTTGAGCACTTCTTGCGTTGTTGTTGTTTTTTGCCTCTTCATGATGACTCGCTTAATTTAGTCCTAATTTGTAAGTCGCTTTGGATAAAAGCGTCTGCTAAATGACTAAATGTAAAAAAAATGTAAATGTAATAGAAAACTAAACCAAAACTGAGTATAACTGTGACTTATAGCTTCGTTCGGCCATAATAAACAGAACTGATATTACTTAAACAAACAGACATTTCTCATGGATGTCACATGAGAAAACGATAATCTGCAGAGAGAAACTGCCATTCTGAAGACACCAGAGGACTGGAACTTCATTACATTATTTTATGTTGTTATTTATTCATCTTAAATGTTCAGTTATCATGTATCATTTATGTATCCAGCTTGCAGTCCTTTTTAAATGTTTTTTTTTTTTTTTTTTTTTTTTAACAGATCAATATTTTCGTAAATAAAGTGGTAAATTATTATTATTATTATTATTATTGAGCAAACAAAGCACTTGCGTCGCAATGACAACATATTTTTATTTATTTATTTATTAACTAACCATTTAAACACAAGCACAACTGCAGTTCGGCTATTTCATTTCAAACACTGTGAATTGTTGTTCAGATATTTTTTGTAAATCTCAGGTACTTTCATTTACCATTTTCTTACTGCTTATTCTTTTTTTAATGTTTGCTAGAGCAGTGTGTGAATGCAGGAAGTGGAAACTCGACACTGTTTGAAACAAATGTAGGCCCTACATTTTGAAAGTTAATTTACATTAGTCTTTAGTATTTTGTGTAGTTTAATACTGGTGTGATAATCTGAATGCAGTATTCAGCACTGTGTCGAACTTGAACACTTAAACAACAGTAGGCTATAATATATAAAACAAACTATTATTATTATTATTATTATTAACAAAGATCACGGGATATCAAAAGTAAATACGTTAATCGTCAATGTTTTCGCCATTTTGGTTTGTTTGTCCTGTCTAAATATAATGATTTGTGTTTTAAATCCCGTGTAAAGAAGAGCATATAGCAGCTCATTTTAATATCATAGTTGCATGAAGAAAGAGCTCTGAACTTACCGCAAAATATGCGACAGTTTAAACACCCAGAGTAACAGGTTTAAAGCCTCGGAATGGCGTCTCTTCTCTTCCGTCTCTTTAACTTTCTTTTCTACCTGGAAAAGGTGTGTCTTGTTTTCTTGTAACTCCACTAATATGAAAAACAAACTCACTCCCTCTAGTGGCGCAAAGAGTCTGTAATCTGATACGAGAGAGAGAGAGAGAGAGAGAGAGAGAGAGAGAGAGAGAGAGAGAGAGAGAGAGAGCAGGCCCGGACTGGCCATCGGGAGCACAGGGAGAATTCCCGGTGGCCTGGCGACTAATTTGGCCTGCTGCCAGCCAGCGTTTATTTTATTTTATTTAAAAAAAAAAATGTTTTCTGTACTACTACCTTTACCAGTGATCATTTTGGAATTCGTCATTCAATAAAATTATTATTATAAAATAAAATCATGAATCTGTTAGTCTTGACTGGCAAGGCTACGATTCCACTTAAAGCCTCAGCCAAACGGTTAAACAGAAAATGCGAGCAGCACCCGATGATGGAGAGAAAACGGCCAGGTGGAGCAGAGAGGGGAAGGACAACGAAAAAGAAAGCACTCAGAGAATAAGCAGCAAAATGTTGCAAAATGAATGACCTGTTCAGGGCTTCAAGTGCAGGTCAGTTTCATCTGTAAATACTGTACTTTTTTCTTCGTTAACTTAGTATTGAAATGCTAGCAAATCTAAGCGGTATAGCGCCCCTATTACTATCGTCACTCAAAATACTGTATGCTAAAGGAGATTAATATTATTTAGTGTAAAGTTACATTATTAATTTAGCAGACAAATATTAACATTTATGTGGTACTGGGAGCAGGGAGACATGAGTGATAGTGCAGACAGTTTAAAACTTTTTTTCCTTTCCTTTCCTTTCCTTTCCTTTCCTTTCCTTTCCTTTCCTTTCCTTTCCTTTTTTTTTTTTTTTTATCAAATGAAGGTGGAGACAGTCAACCTAGCACTAGCTGTGGTGCAATGATCACACATTCAGCCAGAGTGAGATGACATAGAAGCAAAATAAGATTAATTTTTTTTTTTTTTTTACATATTGTATGAAATATAGTGTTGCTAAATGTTGGATATTTAAGTAATTTAAAGATGAAAACAACAACATTTTGTCATAAATATAATACTTTGATTTTTTACTAAAATAAATGTAGATTCTGGGCAAACAAATTACAATCAGGTGGTTGTTTTACACCAAGGTGGAGACAGTTCTGTTTGTAACATGAGGCCAGAACAAGTGACAGGTGAAGAAGAGACAGGTGAAGAAGTGACAGGTAGCCTACAAGAAAAATATGCACACTTTATACATACATACATACATACATATATAACACTAGCACTTTACTTAGTGTATGAGGCTGATGATACTGGTGGAAGTGAGAGACATAGAGATATTAGGGTAAATGAAGAGAAGGAAAAGTGAGGATACCGTTAAAGAGAAAGCCTTTAATTATTTTACACGGCCCCAGCCTAAGGATTTAGACCAATAAATGTAATTTAGGAAAAAATAGGGTTGTCCGTGTTTCTAAATTTGATTTGGGTCCATAGGATGGCCTGGATGGGTGTGGGATTTCCCGGCCTGAAATTGTGTCCCAGTCCGGCCCTGAGCGTGACTGACTGTGTGTTTGTGGGTTAATTCCTCAGAATGGCGTCTATATTTGATCCTTTACTTTCTTACTTCCAGTTCGTCAGCTGGTTTTAACTAGAACTCCACTGAATGAAAAATAAACTCCCTCTAGTGGCGGAGAGTGTCATCACAGTCTCAGTGGAGGACAACATATCTCAGTCTCAGAGTGAAGACCATCAGGAAAGTTTTATGGTTCAGTGAGGTAAATAAAAGATAGCTTTTTGTAGTCATTTACCTCTCCATTACAGTGTGGTGTTTTGAAAATCTGACCTACGTCCTCAGGATGATCTCTTAAACTTTTTAGACTTTATACTTCACCTGTAAAACAGAAACTGTGGCCCAACAAAAGTCCAGACGTGTCACGTGACGCCCACAAAAGGGGTGCCCGGCTCTACCCTACTCGCTCATTAGATTTTTGAATTCTGAACACAAAAAAAAGTTGTATAGTGCACTATACATACTATAGCGAACTATATGTTCATATGTTACATATTCTCGTGTCATTTTATTTGTGAATAAAACTTTTACTCTTCAGAAACAAAACTAGTCACATTACCTGAGCCTCTGATTCAGAACAATCTCCAGCTTCCCCTTCGTGCAACTACAACCCAGAGTGAGAACATGCAGCTGACACGAACAGTTATGGGTTATGAGTTATGATGCTCAGTATGAACACACACAGGATCAGAGAGGCGGTATTAACATTAAGTGACATGACATCTGACGCACAGAAGCCAATGGCACGTCACTATACGTATTGGCACATCCGGTGGCACATCCGGTCTTCATTGGCATGTGCCAGTGGATAGTGGCATGTGTCACTGACATGACACCGAGTCGCGGAACATGTCACCGTGTTGCGACCACTGATCTATATAATGTCATTCTATATAGATCAGTGGTTGCGACACCTCCAGTCGTGACTGACAGATTAATCGAACACCTATAGCCTACTGACATAATTGTGGCACAAAATCCTAAATAAATAGCCTAATTTTGTGATATTTAAAATATCAATTAAACGAATTAAAGTGCATTAATATTTTTTCAGACGTGTGGTTTGTGTCACGTCTGTATTTGATTGGTATGTGCCACTGAATGTTTTGTTTATCTCGCAAAGTCACAATCTGCCCATTCTAGGAAAGACACAAAATAAATCTATCATTTGTCACTACGAATAACATATTAACAGTCGCGCCCGTTACTGTAAACCTTTATTTTTGCGTGATGCTGCACAGACGCACGCCAGTAGGTGTCAGTATAAGTGAGTGTACAGCGCAAGATTCTCATCTGTGGCTTTTATGTATGTTGTAGGCTTCACATTAACTTAGCGATGTTATAAATCATATTTTTTGACAGCATAAAGCAAATTGTTATGCAAGTGGCATATGACGCAATCCATTGGCACATCTCACGTTTTAGTGACACATGCCAATATCCACTGGCACATGCCAGTTGGCCTGTGTCACTAAAACTGTCTCTTTATGTTGTGGCACCTCCAGTAGTGACACCTGCAGCTGTCTGCCAGAGTATAATGTAGATTATGTAACATATGCACATAGTTAATTTGTACAACAAAAATTTATTTTATTTATTGAATAATTCCATAAAATTATTTTTGAAATGCTAAAGGTAGCCTACTGATCAAGGACTGAACGTTTGTTGAATTTTTAAAATGCACTGAGCACTTTTTTGCACTTGTATAAATAAAGAATATTGCTAGTAGCTCGGTATACTCCTTTTCAGATACATAGTATCTTTTTTTTACACTTTTTGGTACTTGAAATATTAAAGCCACAGATGAGAATCTTGCGCTGGCCAGTGTTACACTCACTTATACTGACACCTACTGGCGTGCGTCTGTGCAGCATCACGCAAAAATAAAGGTTTACAGTAACGGGCGCGACTGTTAATACGTTATTCGTAGTGACCCATGATAGATTTATTTCGTGTCTTTTCTAGAATGGGCAGTTTGTGACTTTGCGAGATAAACAACATAAACTAGCAGCACTGGTATTACAAAACATTCAGTGGCACATACCAATCAAATACAGACGTGACAAAAATCACACGTTTGAAAAAATATTAATGCACTTTAATTCGTTTAATTGATATTTTAAATATCACAAAATTAGGCTATTTATTTAGGATTTTGTGCCACAATTATGTCAGTAGGCTATAGGTGTTCGATTAATCTGTCAGTCACGACTGGAGGTGTCGCAACACAGTGACATGTTCCGAGACTCGGTGTCAGTCAGGTGTCATGTCAGTGTGTCGCGATGCCAGTGACACATGCCTAGCCACCACTGGCACAAGCCAGTAATGTCAGTGACACATGCCACTATCCACTGGCACATGCCAATGAAGACCGGATGTGCCAATACGCATAGTGACGTGCCATTGGCTTCTGTGCATCAGATCTCATGTCACTTAATGTTAAAACTGTTACTGCAGGATCAGTTACTAAATCACTGCAGACATTTACTGCATGTACTTATCAGTCAAATCTCCAATCGCACAAACACTGTTTGTCAGTTTGATGGAGGTTACTACCATAAATTGTATGAAGCATCATTGGATGCACTATTGAAAAAGGGTGAAACTTTGAGAGGCCGCTCACTGCAGAGCCATGGGTGGAGTGTGAAGTCCAGCTCCGCCTCTCTGAATGTAATTTGGGCCTAATGGGTGGAGCTATAATATCTAACCACACCCTAACTCTACCCATAACCCCATTAGACGTCCAGAGAGGAGGGGCTGGATGTAATTTGACTCTGCAGTGAGCACCACTTGGAGAACTTTGAAAGGTTTGCACAAGATTGGGAGGAACAAGATTGGGAGGAACAAAGAGAAATGAAGTATTCCTGGGAAACAGTAAGTAAGGCGAGACCCTTAAATAATAAGAACAAGGAAGTGCAGACTCTACAGGAAAACTCTCTCCAACCCGAAACGGTACAGTTTATAATTCTAAATCATTTCAGTATCAGATCCCAGTGGGCATTTGATGTCAATTTAACATCAATATGACATCAAATTGATGTCAAAATTACGTCAAGAAATTGGTCAAAAATGAAAGTCAAATTGACGTCAAAGTGTTGATGTCAATTTGACGTCAAGAGTTTGACCTCTATCAAGAGTTTGACCTCTGCTGATGTCATTTTGCCAAACAAAAAGGTGAAATGTATTACCGTACACTTATTACCAGCTTCACTTAAAACTAACCAGATTTACTTTATTTAATTTCCAGTTTAATGAAATCATATTTTGTATTTTAAAGTCACCATGATGGTGGTTAGCGTTTGCTTTAGTTGTGTTCTTGACCCTTTACTCTTTAATATAAATTTTCTCTGGCTGCTTTAATTGTGTGTTTATAAAGCACAATTGTTGTAGCTAAAAAAGCCATCAGAAACTAAGATCGGGAGATGTTGGCTGTTTATTGATGAAATCATCGTGTAACTGCCTGAATCCCTGATTATGTTCAGTGTCTAATGCTTTGATTAAATGGAACTTGTGGTTTATTCATGACAGAAGTAATTTGATTCTACAGCATGTCTAGCAGCGTTGTTTATTAAATAATGTACTTGGTTTTTAATAACGATTTAGTGCACAAAACCCTGTCATCTATGGCATTACTTAGACGCACACAGACACCAAGAAACAGCGTATGAATCTCAACAATGGTGACAATCAAACAAAATATCCAGATAATCAGATCAACTCCAGCTGCATAATTTATTAAAGCCGCAATGCATGCTGGGAGATATGGGTGCGTTTTGATTGGTGGTACCCAGCATGCACTGCAGCATGAAGTATTTAATTGATTGTCACCATTGTTGAGAGTCATACACTGATTCTTGATAGCTAAGTAATAATGTTGAGTTTAATGCATTAAATGTTTTTTAAAATCCTTTATTAATTAAAAAAAAATGTCATTCTCATGCTGTTAAATTAAATGGCTTCTATTATAATACAACATTAAAATCATAAGTCCTATATAACCAAACATTAGACACTGAATAAGATCAGAGATTCAGGCAATTACATGATGATATTGTCATCATCTTCAATAAACCGCCAACATCTCCTGATCTAATGGATTTTCTAGCTACAACACATGTGCTTTATAAACACACAGTTATAGCAGCCAGAGAAGATTTTAGATTAAAAAGTCAAGGGCCAAGAGCACAACTAAAGCAAACGCTAACCACCATCATGGTGTCATCAAAATATGTTTAATATATTTTAAACTATTTAAATATTATATTTATTTAAACTGGAAATTATATAAAGTAAATCTGGTTAGTTTTAAGTGAAGCTGGTAATAAGTGTACGGCCATGCGTTTCACCTTTTTGTTTGGCAAAATGACATCAGCAGAGGTCAAACTCTTGACGTCAAATTGACATCAACACTTTGACGTCAATTTGACTTTCATTTTTGACCTATTTCTTGACGTAATTTTGACATCAAGATGCCCGCTGGGATATACAGGTTTAGTTTTTTATTTTTTAAGTTAACTTTTAAGTTTTTTTTTTTATATTTTTTTTATTGTTTTTTAAGTTGTTTTATAAGTGTTAAGTTTTTTTTTAGAGATAACATTTGTTCTTTTGAACAACTTAGAAAAAACTTACTGTGACAAAAGTAGTATATTAAGTCTGTAACAGTTTGGATTTACATGTAAAAGTAAAATTTGTGCCCTATTGTTATGTAATGGTATTTTAAACATTCGTACTAGATAATAATAAAAGGCCTGAATGTGGCAATATTTTAATATGTTAATATGTTATATATATATATATATATATATATACATATATATATATATATATATATATATATATATATATATATATATATATATATATATACCTTTATTAGACCAATATATTGAAATGACTGATTGCAACGTGTGCCAGATTAATGTATAGGCCTAGACCATGCAAAACAGAAATTTTTCCTCATGATTACACAGTTTGATTTGTTTAATAATGTTGCAAGTCAAAATGATTTATACGGTTTGCTTTGATGATAGCTCTTGATCAAAATATTTTACATGACAAATAAAAAAGGGCAGTGGGCCTGATTAATTAGTAATTAATTCAATTAATTGCATAGTAATATTTGCTTGTAAAAACAAATTAACCTTTTAAAAGACATTTCAATACGTTCATGTAAATTAGCTAATATAGATCAACCTAAAAGTTTTGTTTTTATATGTCTGATAAATTGATGTCCACTAGACTGTTGGACGATGGTCCCAGATCAATCCCAGATCTAAGACTGTTTTGTCCTTTTTCTCCCAGTGACTCAAAATGGCCGCCACTAAAAGAGTGATGACTGAGGCACTTGAGGAGCTTGTTGAAACAGATCTCCAAGAGTTGAAACAGCACCTGTGGAGTGGAGTGACGTCAGACATCAGCCCTATTCCTCGAGAAAAGCTGGAGAAATCTGACTGTATGGATGTGGTGGATTGTATGGTACAACAGTACAGTGATGATGCGGGCAGGATCGCAGTCCAAGTGTTGTGTAAAATCAAACAAAATGATCTTGCACATCGCCTTGAGTTGAGGAAGGTAAAGAAAAACCTGTGTATACTGGTTTAAAGACTATGAGTGTAATGCTCTAAATTATCTTGAAAAACAAGCAATGGGACATTCATGTACATTTACATTTCAATTCATGTACATTTCAATTCATGCACATTTCAATGGGCAGTTGGTACATGTCGGTAATGTCAAAAATACTAGAAAAAATTGTTTCAGAACAGCTAACTCAATATTTAGAAACACATCAGTATATACACCCTCAACAGTATGGTTTCAGACAGAACCATTCCACTGAATCAGCCATCTGCGCATTATTGGAAAATATTGTGCAGCCGCTTGATAAAGGAAACATTGTGGGTGCAGTATTCCTGGACTTAAAGAGGGCATTCGATACAGTAAACCATAGCCGTCTTATCTCAAAACTGTCATCTTATAATACGTCACACCAGGCATTATCATGGTTTGAGTCATACTTACAGGGCCGAGAACAATGTGTAGTTATTGATCATGTAAAATCTGCATGTAAAATCAAGACCGGAATCCCTCAGGGAACCATACTGGGGCCTGTTCTCTTCAGCCTGTATGTGAACGAGCTGCCTGAAGTGTGTCCTAAAGTTGGCCTTCAGATGTATGCCGATGACACTGTGGTTTATGTGTCCGGCAGAAGCCCTGTTGTTATCGGCAGTACACTGACCAAAAGTCTTGAGAAAGTGTTCAATTGGCTAAACAAATCATGTTTAACACTTAATCTGAGGAAAACTAAATCTATGGGTTTTTCTATAACAAGAACGCGGATAATAAATGACCTTAACATTAAAATGAATGGTGAACTCATCGATCAGATAGAACAAGAAAAATATTTAGGAGTGATTTTAGATTCTCAGCTAAATTTTAAAAGTCATATTAAAAACATGATGAAGGCCAGTATGAACAATCAGAATGATCAGGAGCGGTCTAACATTTGAATGTGCTCATGTCTTTCTGAACACTTTGATCCTGTCCCACCTGTCGTACTGCACCACTGTGTGGTCCCAGACTAGCCAAACTACCCTAAAGCCTATTGAGAGGCTTTATAACCGTGCCCTAAAAATTTGAGATAAAAAGCCCATTCGATTCCATCACTGTTACATTATAAGTAAACATAAAATCTTAAACTTTGTTAATTTTGTTCATCTTAGACACAAAAAGTTGTTTTTTTAATGTTTGACTGGACTTGCACCTGAGCCACTTTGTAAATTTGTGAACAGGCTGGAACCCTCCAGATCAACAAGAGCTGCTACATGTGGAGACTGTAAAGTTCCATTTTGTAAAACATCTGTTGCCCAAAATGTTTTTTTTTGTGAAAGAAGCCAATCTGTGGAACTGGCTTCCTACAAATATAAAGACTTTAACTAAACTGTCCACCTTTAAATAACTAATAAAAGCCTGGTTCATACAGCAGCAGCAGTGTGATCATGCCATATGAGATGTATAGCTGTGTGTATGTGAGGTGTGCATCTGTGTGAGTTCGAGTGAATGTGTTTATTTACTACACTTATTTTTATTGGTGCTAACTGGTTTCTGGACATTTTATTGTATTCACTGTAAATGTTTTTACTTCTTTATTATCTTAACTGTTAAAAGCCCTTCTAGGGACAGGTGTTGCGAATTAGCCATGGCTATAAACACTGTGATCCCAACGCATTCTCATCCTTGGGCGTCATATACTGACGCTTTTGACATTTCGTCTACATCGAACGTACATGGCACCCTTTAGCATCAGTATGACACGCACAGAGCTTTGTTCGGTTATGGGTAGGTTTAGGTCTGGGGTAGGGTTAGGGTTAGACCGCTAGGAGGCGCCTTCTGGCCCATATCTATCTGCATCTCATATTGACGCTAAAGGGTGCCATGTGCGTTCGATGTAGACGAAATGTCAAAAGCGTCAGTATATGACGCCCAAGGATGAGAACGGGCTGGTGATACAGGCATCGGATTGTTCTTTATGTAACAATCTATGTTTTTTTTTGTATCTGTCCCTATTCAAATAAACAACAAATAAAATCAAATAAAACATCTTTAAATATATTGAATGATCTAAAACATGATGTGTGTTTTTCTGTCTTCAGCTCATCCATCTGTTCAGGGGCAGAGCAGAAATGCTCCAGTGTCTGTGGAGGAGCAGCCCGTCCAGTCCAGTCCAGTCCAGTCCAGTGCGAGTCCACACACAATGACTCCATGCAGCCGACAGTTGAAGACTGAAATTCTTACAAGAGAGAAAAAAGAAGCAAGTATCTCTGTTTCAACTGATTTTTTTCATACTGATGCAGAGCAGAAATGCTCCAGTGTCTGTGGAGGAGCAGCCCGTCCAGTCCAGTCCAGTCCAGTCCAGTGCGAGTCCACACACAATGACTCCATGCAGCCGACAGTTGAAGACTGAAATTCTTACAAGAGAGAAAAAAGAAGCAAGTATCTCTGTTTCAACTGATTTTTGACATGGATCAGTGTTAACACTAATGCTCCTCCTAAGATACCCAACTCTAATGTTGCTTCAGACATTGGTTCTGTTGCTTCTCCCAGTCAACACTATGATCTCACAGTGATGTCACCATGTGGTCACACTGTCAGCAATCTGAGTTCACAGTGATCTAAAAGTGTAACCTCACAGCGCTCTCACTGTGTGCTCAAACTATGACCACAATATGAGCTCATCCCAGCTAGAAATGTTATTGTTCTATGAATGTTTTGAGAGCATTATCCCAGTTAACACAGAACGTTCCCCTAATGTTATTTTTTGGTTATTTTTTTGGGAACCAAATACTTACGTTAGGGGAACGTTCTTTTTTGGTTTTATTTTTATGTAACAATAAAATAACGTTCCCAGAACGTTGCTGGGTGGTTACCATAAAAAAGTAACGTTCTGGGAACCATAAACTAACATTCTGAGAATGTTCTGGGTACCAAAAACTAACGTTATGGGAACCAAAAATTGTTAGCTGGGATGTTATGTTCTTGTAATATTTTCTGTAGCTAATTTTATTTTTGTAACCAGAATGTTCTCCTAAAAGGTAGGATAACACTCTCTATAAACATTTCAAACATGTTTAGTGATGACATTGATAGAACATTATCCCCCCTAACATTCTTATACAGTTATAGCGGGAAGTTTCGATGTTTAGAAATTATGATTAATTTAGTGATGATTGAACATTATTGAAGACACCTGATGTTAACAAGAAGAATCACTGAAGGAGAAAATCACAAATTGTAAGTTACCGTTATGACGATCAATGGTTGCTTTAGTTGGACTCTTGACCCATATATTATTAACTTTAGATTTTGTTTGTCTGTTGTTTCTGAATTATAATCACCAGTTGAACAAAGAAAAAAAGTGATCTGATGGTGTTGGTTATGTTATGACAATCATCATTTGAACTTGATCACTGAACTCATTAAAATCCTTCTTTCTGACTTTGATTTATGTTGTTGGTTAGTGAATCTGCATAAATGCCCAGAACTTTTATATAATATAAAGGATTTCTTAAAAATTTAAAGAAAAAAAAAAATCATTCTTTTAGGCACACACAGATGTCAAGATTCAGTCTATGCATCTCAACAATGGTGAGGAGCAGAATATTCAATTAGGAAAAGTAAATTACATAGACAATTCAGATCATAATTTATTCATACCGCAATGCATGATGGGAGCCATTAATGAGTTGTGATTGGTGGCAGCCACTGCAACATGCTTTATTATTGTCACCATTGTTGAGATTCACAGGCTGATTATTGATGTCTGTGTTTTAAATTAATTTATCTGAATGTCTTTTGATCAGAACAATGTTTATAAAATATTTTGAATTATAAGTAAAGTACTGATAATCATAGGCTGAAGAATCACTAAACTGCTGCTAACAAGTTAAACCAAACTGTCTCAATAAGTTTCCTTAGTCAGATCACAGCATGATTATGTCAAAACATAACCAACACTATAAGATAACATTATACTTTGTTCATTTAACTGTTATAAATCAATAACAGCAGACAAACAACAGTAAATATTAAAGTAAACATATAATGTTCTAGAGCCCAACTAAAGCAAACACCCATCACCTTAATGGTAACTTACAATTTGTGTCCATCCATGTCCAATTACATTTCTAGCTGGGGTGACTCACATCGTGTCCATAATATGAGCACACAGTGAGTGCACAGTGCGGTTACACTTTTAGCTCACTGTGAACTCACATTGTGGTCATATGGAGAGATCACTGTGAGATCAACGTGTTGACTGGGCTGCTTTAATTCTGTTCATTTTGGATTGTGTTTCATCGGTTTATATCCCAAAGGAGAAGTCTCAGAGGAAACGTTTAGCTCTGCTAATCACCAACATACAGTTTGAGCACTTAAAACACAGGGCTGGAGCAGAGAGAGACGAGGAGAACATGGAGTGGCTGCTGAAGGCTCTGGATTATAGTGTTGAGAAATACACAAATCTCTCTGGAATTGTGCGTAAAGCCTCATGAAATTAATATTATTTATAAATCAGTGAAAGTCTTTGGGATGTACTGAAGGAGACTTTACAGACTTTTGCATTGTCAATACAAGATCTTGATGCACCTCTTAATGGAAATAAGGTGTGTGATGTTATGTCCTATACACAAGAACATCCCAAAGACTTTCACTGAGGTTCAGCTCTGCACTCAGAGGAGCCGATTCATGTGTGGAAATGATTCTTCCAACCATTCTTTCACAATCTGAGCCTGATGAATCCTGACATTGTAATCCTGGAATATGGCATGAAGACTCGGACAGCACCTTTGTAGTTATTATGTCTCACGGGAAAAAGACCTCATATAGTGAAGAAACCATTTTAGGTGTCAACTATCATGAGGAGGAAAACCCCAAGGATTACTTCCGTGTTGACGACATCTTCTCCCATCTGAACTCAGAGAAATGTCCTGCTCTGATTAATAAACCAAAGGTTATTCTGATTCAAGCCTGCAGAGGAGGTACGACATTACTGATAAAACTCATATTGCTATTTCCCTTTTTCTCTTTACCTTTTTCTTTATTTAGTACTGTATTGTGTGTCCATTTCTCTGTCCAGATCACCCAGGAGGTTTTTACTATTGCTCTGGTCGTTGTGTGCACGTGAGCAAAGATTTCGTCTGTTTTATGTCCAGCCCCCCTGGTCAGTTTACTGTATGTGACATGATTGCTGAAATGAGATTAATTTGTAGCTCGCACATGTGTTTGTCTGTTCACGAATGTCTGGTAAAAATGATTAAATAAATGATTTGATGTGTGACACCACTCAGATGACAAGTGCAGTTGTTTGGTTTTATACATATAAATGCTTAACTTACTATTGATTTATCTCCACAGGTATCACTTCGTACAGGAATAGTATCAAAGGATCTTTTTTTGTCAACTACATTGTGGAGGTGTTCTGTGAAAGGGCTCATGATGATGACATCATGGAACTGGTCAGGAAGGTAATTGAAGAATTTTAATTGGTTTATTTTTCCAATATTTTGATTTTTTTTTTTTTTATAGGTCAGCTCACGCATGGATAACGACCCACATTTCACACGGCAGTGCAAAATATTGCCATGTATAGAAAGAGTCATGCTTACAAAAAAATTATACCTGTTCCCTGGACTTTCAGATTGTGCAGGTTCAATCAAAATCACACTTTTATGGCAATCTCTAATTCAACATCTGAACAAAAAAAAAAAAGTCTAAATATGAAAAAATATGTGCTGTAAATAAATGTGCTCTATATTTGTTTCTGAAATGAAACATTCAAAGTTGGTATAAGGAATACTGAGCTCAAGACATAAATATGTGCTGTAATTAAAATTATGACATTTATTAGCTTATATATAACCTAATTAATTCGTCATTTTTATATATCATTCTTAAAAATGTTTTAACTTGATCCCACACTGTTAACCCTTACTGTAAAAAAAGGCCAAATTCTGACAGTATCATACCATTTTCCATTAAAACAGTAATATACCGTATAAAACAAAAATAGCCTACAGGAATATACTGTGAATTAACAGCGCTCAAAGTCGACACTCAGAGGCTGTTTTCCCAATCACACCCTGAATATACCCTCATTCACTATTCCCTACATTAGTTCACTAATATAGTCCACTTGACAGAGTGAATGAAAAGAAGTGAGTGAATTGAGACACTGATGAACACCTGATAAGCAGAATCACTGAAGGACAGAGAAACAAGAACAGAAAAAAAGAGAAACACAAAAACTACAGCTGACTTCCAGCAACACTGAGTGTGAAACCAGTTTACAAACCAGTTTAACATTATTTCTTTCATACATGTACAAAAGTTCTTGTTGAGAATTAACAGAGATATAGTTAATAATAAAGTTTGTTGCCACCATGATGGAGATCAGTATTTGCTTTAGTTGTCTCTTGTCCCTTGACTTTATAACATTAGATTTTCTCTTTCTTACTATTCATCTCTCTCTGGCTGCTGTAACAGTGAGTTTATAAAACACATTTGTTATGGCAAGAAAGAGCCAAGAGGAAGATGATCAGGTGTTTTTGGCATTTGTGTTTATGTCACAATCATCCTGGACATGTCTGATCTTTTCTGTGTATATGCTTTGATTTTATGGGTTTTTCATTTTTAGCATATATCTGTAAATCTACAAGCATAAAATCAATACTTCTGTAATAAGGTTTTCTGAAAATATCATAAACTTAGGGCATTAAAAAAAACTCCTGCTTGACTCAGACACACACAGACATCAACAATCGGCATATGAATCTCAACAATGGTGCCATCAAAAGTTTCATGTCGCAATGCATGCTGGGTTCCAGGATAATATAAAACTCCCAGCATGCACTGCTGCATGAATAAAAAAATATATATATATTGCCACCGTTGTTGAGATTCATGTGCTAAATTGTGATATCTCTGTGTTTCTATAAGATAGTAGTGCTCTGTTTCTCTGGTTGTGCATGATGTGTTAAAAAAATGAGTTATTGTAATTTATTGCTGTGGTTTCACAGTGGTGGTAATGTAACACTTTTGATTGAGGATTAAACTCTGAATGAGTGAGAATGAATTCCTTAGTGAATAAACAGGCAATATGATGATTTTGTCATCATAATCGCAATTATTCATAAACTGTGTGTGTGCACAAGTGTGACTTGCAAAAACAGCTCAAGCAGCGAAAGAAACACTAATGTTTTAGCATCAGCATCCCAACTAAAGCAAGCACTGATCTCTATAATGGTAACTTCAAACCAAACATTTTCAATTAAACATCTTAATATCAACTTCTGTAGATGTATGAAATAAAGTCCTACTGGTTAATAATAAGTGTAATAATGTGTAATGGCTGGAAGTAAGTTGTAGGTCTTGTGTTTCTCTATTTTCTGTTCTAACAGCAGGTGTTCATCACTAATGCTCAACAATCACTTACATATTCTCTTAATAATCTCACTGCAACATTGTCTCAATGTTACTTTTACTCTTTGTAGTGTGGATTTTCCTGTGGGGTTGAAAGGGTTAACAGTGTAAGATAAAAAGTCACACCCACAAAATGTATTTTAACAGTAATAAACTGTAAGTTATAAAACAGGTGTATACTGGCAACACTGTTGCCAGTAGTTTACTGTAAAATTTATTTTTTGGGTCACCATTGTGCAGAAGAGTAGAGCCTGTGCTTCAGTCCAGGAGAAGATCTACAAACATTGATGATATGCTGCATGTTGCTTTATTTAACAGGAGGTGACTGTGTAGTTGCTGGTCCAGTGGAAATCTCTTTATTTACAAAAGTTTTGTTGTGGTTTCAAATAAAAGAAGTTCACAGTAATACTTTGCTCAGGTTATTAATGCATTATAAATTTTAGTTAATACGTTTAAATGTCATCTGGTTAATTTAAGGGAGTCGGTTTCTGCAAGTGTAATTAGTTAACTTGAGTTTTAGTGCATTTTACAATAACATTCTGTAGATTACAGTAAAGAACTGCACACTTAACAGTAAATTACTGGCAACAGTGTTGCCAGTATTTTACTGTAAAAAAACCCGGTAAGGTCTAACAGTGCATTTAATGAAATTTCATCATATACATTTCTATTACCATATTACTGTATTACCAACATAACCGATTAATAGGTTGTTGTCTCCACCCATGTCCATGAAATGGAGACAATGTGCAGTCAATTTCCCACCCACTTGTTTGTTATGAGAACATTTACTCATTTGCAAATGAATCAATAAATCTTTTCTAATTTGTTGCCATCACTGTCTCTTGCTTGCTTATCCTTCTGCATTTGGTTGAAGCCTGAGTTAACTCATACTGAAGTTCTGTTCATATGTTGGCATATTTGAAGTGAAATCTTGGCATGCCATCATAGGGTTGAGTTTGGCTTCATGGCACAGAAGTAGCCACTTCCCCGCTCAAATAAGGTGAAGGTAGATGTTATAGGCATGTTATGGCTGCTCTGTGCCTGCTCAAATTTATATGTAAAGGGTCTAGAATTGCCCCTGAAGGCTGGTAAAGGTCTGGCTATGCGAGAAAATAAAACTAGTTACGGCTATTTGAGCAGCAGTGAATAAATAATGCAGACTTGAATTGAGTTCATTTGTTTTGACAATAAAATAATGTTTATCTCTATGGTTTTAAACTCATAATGGTTCTAAAATATCCCGTATAAGAGCAGAAGCCTGTTTATGTTATACATTGTAACAAAGAACGTATGAATTTATCACAAAATAGACAACATTTAAATACCCACTGTTTTAGCTTGAACCCACATGGAAAGAACCTGTATGAGGATATATGCGCATATATGAAACCCATATACAGCATATATGCACATATATGATAATATATATGCTGCATATATGTGTATATATGCCACATATAGGCAAAATTGAGGTGCATATATGTGCATATACAGGCCATATAGGTCTCCTGTATTGCTTCTTTATATCCACATATAAGCCCTATATACATACAGTACAAGATATGTCTCCTACAGGGATGTAGTGGAGGCTAAACGCACGTAAACGCCGTTTACGCACCTCCCAAAATTCGGAAATAGCGTTTGCCCACCTCCAAAGTGCGTTTATTCACCTCTACATTGCGTTTATCCACCTCTAAATTTCACGCTATTTGAGCGGACTTTGCTTTTCCAGTGTGTGATTGCCGATCGGCACATGATACGAGCATTTGGGCCGTTAACTACAGAGCAGTAGCCTGACTACGTCAATTATATACTCAATTTCATTTCGCTTCTGTACTCAGTCTGAGACAGCTTCAGAGCTTTCTGTTTGCCACCGGTCTGGAAACAGCCGGGCCAATCAACGAACAGAGGGCGGGCTGAGAGCCGTGACGTACACGCTGATTGTACCGTGGATGCGTAGATTTACTTCACATAATCTGCAAAAGTCGTTCACAGCCATGTTCACTCCGGTATTTCGCTCGATGGTTTTGTTTTCGCATCATACATGTGTTTACAGTGAAAGTTAAATGCGGCTGAGCATGCGCATAACACACGCCATAACCAAACGTTATGTGATTGGCTTACGGGTAACCAATGATTTTAAACTTCAGACAAGCGCCCCCTAGCAAGAGAGAAAACACTTCTCTGTTATGCCATTCCAGACTCTGTCTACGAAGCAAAGTGAAGTAGCAGAGTCTGGTATTACCAGGCTAACAGAGCAGAACGCGCAGAACGCAAACACGGAGCAGAGAGCGCAGCGCGCGACACACACACACAGACACACAGACACACACACACACACACACACAAACACGGAACAAAGAGAACGGCGCACATACATAGCAGAAAACACACGCTCGTGAAGTTACTAAACAAGCTGCGCGAGAATGAAACTTGATCGCAGCCGCAACAGGAAATCATTATTTTTATATTTACAAGTTTATATTTTTATTCATTACAGTCAGCTGGTTTAATGTAGGGAGCATGTCAAAACCCAACTGTACAAGAGATTCAGAGGGAATCAACCCAGCAGGCACAGTATGTCAATGTGACGTCAGGAAGACGCTGGACTCCAACTAATCCAACGTCAGTCAGACGTCATATTTTGGTTGAAAATGAAAGTCAGGTTGATGTCTAAACCCAACGTTTGTTTGGCGTCAAGCTCCAACGTCAGACAGATGTTGAATTTTGGTTGGAATAAGCACCGCAAAAAACATGTGACATGCATGGCAGCACATTAAATCTGTGAAGATCTCAGCAGAGGAGGATTAAACAACTCCACAAACAGCATTACTTGTATTTTAAAGTCACCATGATGGTGGTTAGCGTTTGCTTTAGTTGGACTCTTGACCCTTGACTTAAGAGTATAAATGTTTCTCTGGCTGTTATAATTGTTTGTTTATAAAGCACATTTATTATGGCAAAGAAAAGTCCAGAGAAAATGAGACCATGAGATGTTGGCTGTTTATTGATGATGAAGTCATCATCATGCAATTGCATGAATCTCTGATCTTATTCAGAGTCTAAAGTTTTGATTATATAGGACTTGTGTTTTTAATGTTGTTTTTAAATAGAATCCATTTAATTTTACAGCATGAGAGCAGTGTTGTTTATCAAATAATATAAAGGATTTTAAAAACATTTAGTGCGTTAAACTCTTTCCTCTACATTATTACTTAGCCATCAACAATCAGTGTATCAACAGTGACTCTCAACAATGGTGACAATCAATGAAATGCTTCATGCTGCAGTGCATGCTGGGTACCACCAATCAAAACTCACCCTTATATCCCAGCATGCATTGCAGCTTTAATAAATTATGCAGCTGTAGTTGATCTGATTATCTGGATATTTTGTTTGATTGTCACCATTGTTGAGATTCATACGCTGTTTCTTGATGTCTGTGTGCGTCTAACTACTGCCATAGATGACAGGGTTTTGTGCACTAAATAGTTTTTTAAACCAAATATATTTTTGGATAAACAACACTGCTAGGTATGCTGTAGAATCAAATGACTTCTATTAGGAATAAAACAATATTAAAACCACAAGTTCTATTTAATCAAAGCATTAGACACTGAATAAGATCAGGGCTTCAGGAAATTACATGATGATATCGTCTTCATCATCAATAAACAGCCAACATCACCTGATCTCATGGCTTTTTAAGCTACAACAATTGTGCTTTATGAACACACAATTAAAGCAGCCAGAGAAAAATTTATTTTAAGGAGTCAAGGGTCAAGAGCACAACTAAAGCAAACGCTAACCATCATCATGGTGACTTTAAAATACAAAATATGATTTCATTAAACTGGAAATTAAATAAAGTAAATCTGGTTAGTGTAAGTGAAGCTGTTAATAAGTGTACGGCCATGCATTTCACCTTTTTGTTCAAAATTCAACGACTGCCCAACGTTGGAGCTTGACGTCAAACAAACATTGGATTTAGACGTCAATCCGACTTTAATTTTCAACCAAAATACAACGTCTGACCGACGTTGTAGTCTATATCCTGTGCCTGCTGGGAAGCCTGCACCAGGTTAAAGATTTTCCCTCTACAGGGAAACAATGATCCACATTTTTCTGATAGACCAAACAACTAATCAATTAATCGAAGAAATATTCAACAGATTAATCAACTATGAAAATAATCCCAAATCCCTAATCATTATGCACAAGTGCATTGCATTGGAAGCCCTGGATTAAGCCTCCCTCTCGATCTATCTTAAATATTTTTGTTTTCTCTGTTTTGTCATTTAGTAAACTTGATAGATTTCAACCATATTATTCCTTTTTGAGTCTCTTTAACAAGAACTTAGATTAATGTATGAATTGAATAGTGATTGTGTGACCTATGATGAGGGAACAACCAGTGATACCCTTGGTAGTACCATCAAATAATACACTGTTAGACCTTACCGGGTTTTTTTACAGTAAAATACTGGCAACACTGTTGCCAGTAAAATACTGTTAATTGTACAGTTCTTTACTGTAGTCTAGTTTGTTTCTGTAAAAATGCACTAAATTCTAATTCAAATGAACTAATTAAACTTGCAGAAACCGACTGCCTTAAATTGACCAACTGTCATTTAAATGTATTAACAAAAATTTATAATGCATTAATAATGTGAGCAAAGTATAACTGTGAACTTCTTTCATTTGAGACCACTAAAAAACTATTGTACATAAAAAGATTTCCACTGGACCAGGAAATAGGAAATATAGGAAAAAGGCTCGGTTAGATGATTTGCTGGGGTATAGAATACAAGGGGCACTGGTCCGGTCAAGATTTCAGAGTATAGCCCAAATGGATGCGCCGTCCAAATACTTTTTCAGCCTTGAGAAAAAGAATGGGCAAAGACTCTTGATTCAAGCTTTGCGCTCTGAGAATGGGGAGTTGTTAGTAGAACCTGGTGATATCCGAAGGAGAGCAGTTGGTTTTTATCAGAATCTATACAGAAGTGAGTCTGAGTCGGGGAGCAATGAAGGAAATGCCTTTTTCACTTCCTTACCCCAGATGTCTGAAGAGGGTAATGCAGCCCTTTCAGGTGCGTTGAGCTTGGGAGAGCTGCATAAGGCCCTTCAAGGCATGGAGTCTGGGAGGGCTCCAGGAGTGGATGGTCTCCCAGTTGATTTTTATAAATCATTCTGGACGGAGCTGGGAGTGGATATACTACAGGTACTGAATGACAGCTTGTCTGAAGGTATGATGCCGCTGAGTTGTCGTAGAGCAATAATCACCCTCATACCGAAAAAAGGGGATCTCACTGAAATAAAGAGCTGGCGCCCCGTCTCACTTCTGTGCAGCGATTACAAACTGCTCTCCAAGGCCTTAGCTAACAGACTGGCTGGAGTGTTGGACGAGGTCATCCATCCGGACCAGACCTATTGTGTTCGTGGTAGATCAATGTTTGATAACATTTCACTAATTCGTGATGTATTAGAAGTTTCAAAATTGTTAAAGTTAGACGTGGGCTTGATTTCTTTGGATCAAGAAAAAGCATTTGACCGAGTCGAACATTCCTATTTGTGGGGGACTTTGAGAGCTTTTGGTTTTAGTCAAGATTTTATAGACAAGGTCAAAATACTCTATAGTAAAGTTGAGAGTGTACTGAAGATAAATGGCGGCTTATGCGCTGCTTTCCAGGTTCAAAGGGGTATAAGACAAGGATGCTCCTTATCTGGGATGCTATATTCTTTGGCCATTGAACCATTGTTACAACAAATAAGACAAAAGGTGTGTGGCTTATGTTTACCCAATTGTAAAAATAACATTGTTTTGTCAGCTTATGCTGATGATGTGATGGTTTTAATTAGTGGACAAAATGATGTACAAATTTTACTTAAATTAATAAGAGATTTTATGTTGTTATCCTCTGCTAAAGTCAATTGGACAAAATGTGAGACACTGTTGGTTGGTCAGTGGGTTGATGGCAAACCAAACCTTCCTGATGGGTTAGTTTGGGGTAAAAGAGGGATTAAATATTTAGGTGTTTTTTTGGGTGATGATGTAACTCAACAGAAAAATTGGGAAGGGGTGTGTGAAAAAATTAAGGGGCGTCTGGAAAAATGGAAATGGTTGATTCCAAATATGTCTTATAGAGGACGAACTCTTGTTGTAAACAATCTGGTTGCCTCCTCTCTGTGGCACAGGTTGGCTTGTGTGGATCCTCCAAAGCAACTTCTAGCGAAAATTCAAGCTGTTCTTGTGGACTTTTTCTGGGACAAATTACACTGGGTACAACAGAGTGTTTTATACCTGCCCAAGGAAGAAGGAGGACAAGGACTCATGAACTTACAAAGCAGAGCCGCTGCGTTTCGGTTGCAGTTTTTACAGAGATTTTCTGATGGTGCGTCTGATGTGAGTTGGAGGGCTGCTGCCTCTGCCATATTGCAAAACATTGGGGGGTTTGGGTTGGATAAACATCTTTTTTTGATGAACCCCGTAAAAATGGACTTTTCAAAGATGCCGTACTTTTATAAAAACCTTTTTAAAGTGTGGAGTTTGTTTCATTTTCAAAAAACTGAACGCTCATACTCTCTTCATTGGCTGTTAGAGGAACCTTTGATATTTGGAGCACGTCTGGATATAACGAACAATTGTAATTTACATGGGTTCAGTTCTGCTCTCCAAAAATCCAGGGTTGTCACTTTAGGACAAATGTTGACTTTGGCTGGCTCAAATTTGGAGAATGCAGAGATGGCATCCCAATATTTGGGTATTAGATCTGTTCGCCTTGTTTCTTTGTTTTTGTTTAAACTGAGATCAGCTCTCACAGATGAAGAGAACCAAATGTTAAAAGATTACAACTCTGGGACATACACTCCCAATGCTCAGGACCTTTTTCCCTGTCTAGAGTTTTTACCTAATCTTGATGGGTGTACAGGTGTTTTTTTAAAGAATTGGCAATCTTTGTGGTTGGATTTATTGTCAACTAAAGGTAATTTGTTGTATAGAGCTTGTGTTATGGCTTTTAATAAGACATATTTTGAAAGAAAGGTTGATACACCATGGCGCTCTTTTTTGGGGCTAGATGAAAATGTAAAACCTGAGTGGAGATCTCTGTATAAGCCGCCATTATCAAAGAGGGCAGGGGATTTACAGTGGAGAATCCTTCATGGTATCATTGCTGTAAACTCTTTTATTTCTGTTTTAAATCCAGAAGTTAGTTCAGAATGTCCATTTTGTTTGCAAAGGGAAACAGTGTTTCATGCGTTTATGCAATGTTCTAGATTACAACTTTTATTTATGTTATTAAAAGGAATATTTAACTGTTGTAAAGAGATTTTTTCTGAAAAAACTTTTATTCTGGGTTTTAAATATAGTCGGAACAAGAGGTATGCCTGTCAACTTTTGAATTTTGTTTTGGGACAAGCAAAATTGGCAATATATACCAGCAGGAAAAGGAAAATTGAGCAAAAGCCTTGCCAAAGCATCACTGAGGTTTTTTTAATGCTGGTGAAATCAAGGGTAGTGATTGATTTTAAATTTTATAAAACTATGGATGACTTGTCTAATTTTGAGACGATTTGGTGTTGTAATGGAGCATTGTGTGTTATTTCTGAAGATGAGTTAGTTTTTTCTTTGTAATGTCCCCCTCTTTTGTGAGGCTTGATGGTATCTGTTATTGTGTGTTGGGTTAAGGTGTTTTGATTAGTTTCTTTCCCTTCTGTTGTAATAGTTGTGTGAATTATTGTGAATAAAGATTTTTTCAAAATTCAAAAATTCTCTCTCTCTCTCTCTCTCTCTCTCTCTCTCTCTCTCTCTCTCTCTCTCTCTCTCTCTCTCTCTCTCTCTCTCTCTCTCTCAGTGGTGCTTGTTAGAGTGCGTACAGGTGCACGGCATTACGATGACGTCAGAAGTGGCATGGCGGCTTTGATTTAAGCGTGTTTGGATGTCTCCACGAGTTCTCCTCTCTCCCGGCTTCGTGGTTTACTTTAAGTCTTCTTCTAAGCTTGGTTGTACCATCGACGCCATTTGAAACCTTGTTTGTATTTATAATGTGAAAACTTGTTGAGTCACCTGTGTAACAAAAGGAGAGGTATGTAGGGAGGTGGGCGCCTTTTGTTGTTTTTCCTCCGTTTTCTCCTGTTTTGAGGTTAGCAGGGAGGTAAGACTATGTTGTTTATTTTATTCTTTATTTTGAGAAGGAAAGAGGTGTAATGCGGTAGATAGTGCTGAGTTTGGTTTATTATTTTGGCTTTTCCCCCTCCCGAGGTATTCAGCTTATTTTTTTTTTCTCTTTTTTGTCTCCTTTATTTATGTAATAAATAAATACTTTTCTTAATATAATTCTTGGTTTCGATGGTTTACTATATTATTTAATTAATGAAGCGGGAGATGAGACTCCGGGCATCTTACTATGGCAGGGTTAAGGTGCTCTATGATTGAAGTAAATCCCTGTGTGTTTAGTTAAATTGTGCGGGGTCGAAAATTGGCTGTGGTGGTGCAGCTTTTGTCGGACCTCGTAACAATAGGTTATTTCCATGTGGGAATGTCCGTAATTTTCTTTCTTCATTGTCCAGCAGCAGAGACTCCAACAACACATCCATTCAGGACATGAGAGAGGAACCAATGAAGAATGAAAACAGACTGAGAATCAGAAAGACACATGAAATAGAGGCGAGCAGAAAGTGTGTGAGTGTGTGACGTCAGCTTTAAACGCACACTAATCACTGCATCATCTCAATGTTTAGTGTCTGAATCTCTCAGTCCTCAATCTGAACTTTACAGATGTAACATCACACACAGTTGTAGCGTTTTTGACTCGGGGTAAATGTGAATTAGCTCAAGAATATGGGGAATCTTGGGAATATTAATATTTATGACTCATGGTCATAATTCATAAGTCGCATGTACATTTATTTTATCAATTATCGAGATTACCTTGTTCTATAACTATCTGACCAACATTTAATTCGTCCAGCGAAACAAATGTAAAATCATTACAGTCAAGAAGAGGTATTCACAAACTTCGAGAGAGTTTATGTCCTGGCCACGGACATCAAACTTCCTGAGTTTATTAATTAAAACTACTCAAGTAGTCTATATTTCGAGCTTGTAGCTTAAGATCTTTTAAAGTTTCATTGACTTATAAGGTGGATTTCCAAACACAGAGGCAGTGAAAAGTATTTATGAATTTTAATAAATGCAAAACTAGAGATTATGAGCTACGAATATACACGTACGTAAAAATGCAAACAATAAACAAACAACATATAACCAAACAACATAAGTGATCAGAATGAAATGAAAGAAAGAAAGAAAGAAAAGAGAAGAGGAAGAAAGGGAACTTAATTCACAGTCCTAAGAGATAGACACCAGGAAAACCGCTTTTATCAACTCAATATACTTGCAGTATTCTGTGCTCTTTCAGTGCGATGCTGTAAAAGAGGCGCGCGTGTCCGGCTGGTTTGCGTCTGGCTTCGTCTTCTGGGTCGTTTTGCAAGACGATGTAAAGGCTTACTTGAATTTAAGTTACCGCGAAAATTAGGTTCGTCTTCCGTGCGGAAGAGGCCAGAAATCTTGGTTTCTAAGGCAGCAGGCTTTTACATGGCGCGGGGGGGTTTGTGTCCCAGAGGCCACGGCGAGGCCTGTTCAGCTGGTTGCCATGGAGCTGCGCTACACGTGGATGAGGTCCGGGATGAGAGCGACCGGAGAAGAGAGGAAGTGGAATCAGCGGGGTCGAAGAAAGAAGAGAAAGAAGAGTGGGGGTCTCTTCCTTTTAACAGACAATTTGTTTACGCCTTGTTTTGTGACATAGCGAATCAAAACTTCCGAGAGGTAGCGGGAAGACGTCTTCTTTGTGTAAAGAGCAACACGCCCCCTTGTGTCATATGTCTTCTGAGCGAAATAATTAATATTTCCTCTTAAGATTATACATACAGAATAATACATCTTACGATAATACTATGTGCGGGACTGGTTGAATTAAAACAGGACGGTCAGACAGATACCAAGAATTACAGGTAGATATTGGACACACATAACATTACGTTCATATGCCTCATTACACACAAATAAAGCTTGATTAAACACACAATAAAATTGTCAGTGTTTCCGTTATGGCAGGTGAAGACACTTGAGAAACATAGGAATACCTATCAACATTTAGTGGCTTGTTGAGTGGGGGAATATCTGTTTCAAAGTCCAAAGTGTGTGTTCTGGAATGTCTCGCGAACGTAAAGTTTTATGGTCTGAGGTAGGGTTACCACCAGACACTATTGAGGAACTTCCTTCAGTGGACATTTAGAATTAAAGATTTTACTCTTAGCAACCCACATCTCTATTATAGAGCAAAGCTAATCACACACATACATATCGGAAGGTATACATTCAAGAGCCATATTTTTACATGAAATTGTACTCAAAGGAGGTTTTGTGTGTGTGGGGGTGTGTGTGTGTGTGTGTGTCTTCTGGAATGTCCTGAGGCTGTAAAACCACAGGAAGTCCATGCTGAACTAGGGGGTTCCGGAGGGAAACAGAGTCCTCTTCGGTGACTCTATTGTCCCTCTGGGGGAATCATTAACCAGTCAGTACAAAAGATGATGTGTTTGGAGACAGGATATACTAATTTGAACAGCATGTGACCTTATGTCAGTCATTGTTGCTACATAATCCCCCCTGTTGTGAGACGAAATCCGGGATGGACTTCGTCGAACAACAAATGGGCACAATGGATGGCAGGTGAATCCTGACGATCAAATAGCAGGTGGTTTCTAGGCTGATGACTCAGCTCAAGTGAGGTTGAGGGGGTCGATGGTGTGGGACCCCCCCTTTTTCACGGTTCGTAGGAACTCGCCAGACACGGCTTTGTGAGCTTGGCTGTGGATGCTCACGTCTTGTTGAGTCTGGTACAGGATGAAAGCCAAGACGAGTGTCGGGGCGTGGTCGGTGACCGTGGAGATGCCCATCACAGTGTTAGACTTCCTGGGTGTGAGTCTTGCCTTGGTGATCAGGAGTCGGGCTGCTCTCTCGCGAACCACCACAGCATCCTGTTAGAGGAAAAAGGGAGAGAGAGAGAAAGGGAGGAAAATTTTCAGCAACGGATGTCCTTGGTTGGCTAGGACAGTCTTGTTGCTTCGCTGAGGTTGGTATGCCACGTGCTTCGATGTGCCATGCGTGGCTTTCGTGCTGCGGTGTTCAACACATGGGCACCCTTGGCATAGGAAAGGTCTGTTCATCAGAGGTCCGCATGACCTTTCTTTTTACACAGCGGAGGTGTCGTAAGCGGCTCTGAGGCGTGCAGTGTAGTTGGTAAAGTTTGTTCGTGCTGTGTAATCACTGCAATCGTGATGGTGGTAGGTATGTGGCGCAGACATTGGTCTGGTTGCACAGCTGCAGGTCAGAGATGACCTTGAAGCAGCAGGTGTCAGTGTTCGTTTTCTGTGTCGGTGTCAGACGTGGCCGCACTGTCTTCATCTGTTGTGTAAGAAGACTCTGGCTCATCAGGGTTCTGGAGAGAGTGGCTATAGGTTTGACGGTCAGGGCTTGGAGTTCTGGCCGGCGGGTGATGCTGGTTCCAGAATCTTTCTGAGCGCTCGGTCCGACGCGTTGGATGAGCACCGTCACAGTCGTGCTGCCACCTGCTGTCTGGCTCTGAGCAGTGCTCAGAGACGGAGTAAATGGTGTGTGTTTCGACAGTCTTTTCATCCATAGCCCTTTGCTTGGTGTAAGCCTTGTGGGCTAAGTCTCTGAGTTTTCGAGTAGACATGGTTCGTGGGCAGACGAGCACACCGAGATGTTTACTCACGCTGCTATGTAGATTCCGCAGAAATAACGTTCTAAAGTTCATATCTTCTTCCATACCTGGGGTGCCGGTTGCTCCGAAAAACGTTTGTCGGAGTCGGCCATAATAGGAGTTTGGGTGTTCAAGTCGGGCCTGCTTGACGTCAAAGGCCGCGATAAACCCTTGGTCTGCCTCTGGATCAGAGAATTCGCGGATCAGAGCTTGTCGCAGTTGCTTGTAATCTGCTTTGACCGCCTGTGGTTGGCGGTCCAGAAAACTACGCACATCTCTACTTGCGGTGATTCGTAACAGGTAGAATTTGTCCCACGCTGTCACGTTAGCGACAGTTTGCAGGTGAAAATCAATGTCTTGAAGGTACGCATAAACATTGTGGTCTCCGGCAAACGTAGGAATGTTTCTGGCCAGCTTGTCGAGGCTGGTTGGACGAGGGCTGTTGCTGGGGGCCCAATCCGTCTGGAGAGGATTCTGACCCTTTACAGCTCTTGGTGTTTGGCTGACAGGCGAGGTGTTGTGCAGTGGGCTTTCGCCCCCCTTTCCAGCTCTGGGTGTGAAACTGAAAGGTGTGGCCTCGTGGGAAGGGGGAAATGGTGTGGGGTGTTCTTCCCCTTCCCTGTCACTGTTAAGGCTGTAAGCATGTCTCAGTTCTCTGCGAACCATGTCTAGTTCGTCTTCGAGATCGTGTCTCTGTTGAGCGAGCTCATGGATTTTAGTCTCTGCTCTCTCAAGGAGAGCTTCAGCCCGTTGGAGCCTTTCGTTGAGTTCCTTCCGGGTGAGTTCCTCCGACTGCTGCCTTTGTTCTGTGTGCCGATGAAGATCGGCTAGGGCATTTTGAAGTCTTTCAACTTCCTGTTGCAGCGTCGTGTCCGTCTCGTCTTCTTCCTCGGTCAGGAAGAGTAGCTGGTCTAGACGGTTCTGTGTGTGTGCTCGGTCCTCCAGGTCTTCTGTGGAACTGGGTGAGCTCGACATCTCTGCTTACTGTGGTGAGAGAAGCACAGCACACACAAAAAGAGACAAAATGCAAGTTTGTTTTAGGGTCAAATGAGCTATACTCATACGGGCTATGCCGTCTATGAGAATTTCGGGGCTAACTGATGCCGACAGTTAGCGGAGCCAATTTTGTGGGTATGGATAAACCCACAATAGAGATTTTGACAGGCGGTAGCCTGGGGGTCGTCTAATGACGCCGGCTCTGATCGTTACTCTATTCACTTTCCTGGGGTCTCTCTTAGGTTCTGTCTGTAAGTGAAATGAGAGAAACAAATCACAACAGAATGGAGAAAGGCAAAGTTAGAGGTAGGGAAGAAAAGGGAAACACAACACAAGGAAGTGAATTGGTCTGCAATGAAATGTCACAAACAATAACACGGGAGTGTTATAAAATAAAAATGAGGAGGCCTGAGCCTATAAACACTGACTGAGTCCTGCCAATAGATACACAATAAGGGATTAAGAGGTTAGACTTAATGTAAATTAAGGCTTTTTGGTTTCATCAAATTGAGTAAATATGTATGCAGGAGTCAGAGGTAAAGGCTTTACAAGGAAAAAAAGGTGATACAACAAAAGGGAAATTATGATAACTGATGGTGATTTATCAGAATAACCTAAACCCCCCCCCCCCCCCCCCCCTTGGAGAAAAGAGGGAAGAGAAAAAAATTATCAATGAAATAAAATGTGAATAACAACACAGGCTTGAGACGCAGGCAGAGGGATAGGCCCTGGCAGTGGGTTTGTGCCACTAGGGTGAGGGCCGTATGTCTTCTCAGTGGTCTTCCCTGGCTGATTAGACACAATTTTGAATTAAAATTCAAACTAGTTTGAATTGAAATTCAACTAAGCATGCAAGGGGAGGTTCAAAATAATAGAAATAAGGAAGGAAAGAAAATTAGAATGATACAGTGATGTATCAATACTAAAATAATTAAAACTGAAATTCAGAATGACTTCCTATAATCCTTACAATAACACTGAAGTTATTAGTATTGCTTATAAAAATAATCAAACGAAAAGGGTAGCAATGAGACACTTTAATTGCAGACTGGGGGGTTAAACAGATATTGATAAGTCGACCCAAGATGGCCGCACGGTGGCGTGCTTCTTCCTAGGTGGACCTATCAATGAACTGAGTGAATCAAATCTAAGTTTTTAATTCGAAAAGTTTTCTTTTTTTTCGAACTTAACTTAAAGTGTGACAGTCAAAAACAGAAAAAGGAATCGTCTAACTCCAAATAATATCAGCATAAGCTAAGCTTGAATGCAGTTAAGTATTTGAGAGAGAAACTGAATGCAGAGAGAAAAAGAAATTGAAAGCAGGTATTATCTTAGAACGCCACGAGATGGCGTAGTTGCGCTCGCGCAGGCTGACGTCAGTGGGAGGCGACGCTCACGTAGGATGACGTCGGTGGGGCGCGCGTGATTTGAGAACTGCCACGCACCTAGAGGCTGCCCTCTAGTGTCGGTGACGTGATTCAGCAATTTAGACAGCAGATTTTTTTTCTGTGGAAATCACGAGTATTTCGCGCTCTGTTGCATGCGGAAAATGCGAGTTTCACAACATGTAACTACAGGAATTACACATTTTACATTACACATTGAGACGGTTTTATCATAAGAACAGGGACTGTCATATTTTCTTAATTCATAAAACTGGTCTTCAATTACACATTATCTCTGAAACGGTTTACATAAAAACAGGTATTAAAACTTCTTGTTTTAATCACTAGAAACTGTGAGCACGACAGGCATCAAAACATCTATTTACTTAAGCTGTGAGCACAACAGGCATCAAAACAGCTGTGAGCATGAATTATCTGCTCATCTCCCATAAGCATTAATCAAAGTAGCACTTTTATGATTTTTGCGTAGGTTTACGAAATTGGATCGCGAGGCCAATTTCTGACCGGGAGTTTATCGTTAACGTATTATCATAAGGCCTATTACGACTGAAACTGAGGCACTGCCCAGGTCAGATTTACGTCTTCGTCCTAAAGAGATCCTTCGTCTTCATTTAGTCGGTTTAAATCATATTACATGTACTAACTGTAAAGAGTTTTGCTTCGTCTTTACAGAGACACAATGTAATGTCATGAACTGCAGTTTTAGCTCTTAACAGTGATTAAAAATGCTTAGACATTTTTAAAAATGTTAATTTGAAGAGCTGAGCTGGCTTTGTGCCTATAACGTCAGCTGAGTGAGTTCGCGTTATAGCGACTTACCTCACAATTCAAAACGCGCGTGTAACGTTACAAATATTAATACCAATAATACACATTCACTGAAACTGAATTTTGCCCACCAAAATAAAGTTTGAAACTGCCTAGCGTTCTTCCACCAAAAAAATGTAGCGTTTTTGACTCGGGGTAAATGTGAATTAGCTCAAGAATATGGGGAATCTTGGGAATATTAATATTTATGACTCATGGTCATAATTCATAAGTCGCATGTACATTTATTTTATCAATTATCGAGATTACCTTGTTCTATAACTATCTGACCAACATTTAATTCGTCCAGCGAAACAAATGTAAAATCATTACAGTCAAGAAGAGGTATTCACAAACTTCGAGAGAGTTTATGTCCTGGCCACGGACATCAAACTTCCTGAGTTTATTAATTAAAACTACTCAAGTAGTCTATATTTCGAGCTTGTAGCTTAAGATCTTTTAAAGTTTCATTGACTTATAAGGTGGATTTCCAAACACAGAGGCAGTGAAAAGTATTTATGAATTTTAATAAATGCAAAACTAGAGATTATGAGCTACGAATATACACGTACGTAAAAATGCAAACAATAAACAAACAACATATAACCAAACAACATAAGTGATCAGAATGAAATGAAAGAAAGAAAGAAAGAAAAGAGAAGAGGAAGAAAGGGAACTTAATTCACAGTCCTAAGAGATAGACACCAGGAAAACCGCTTTTATCAACTCAATATACTTGCAGTATTCTGTGCTCTTTCAGTGCGATGCTGTAAAAGAGGCGCGCGTGTCCGGCTGGTTTGCGTCTGGCTTCGTCTTCTGGGTCGTTTTGCAAGACGATGTAAAGGCTTACTTGAATTTAAGTTACCGCGAAAATTAGGTTCGTCTTCCGTGCGGAAGAGGCCAGAAATCTTGGTTTCTAAGGCAGCAGGCTTTTACATGGCGCGGGGGGGTTTGTGTCCCAGAGGCCACGGCGAGGCCTGTTCAGCTGGTTGCCATGGAGCTGCGCTACACGTGGATGAGGTCCGGGATGAGAGCGACCGGAGAAGAGAGGAAGTGGAATCAGCGGGGTCGAAGAAAGAAGAGAAAGAAGAGTGGGGGTCTCTTCCTTTTAACAGACAATTTGTTTACGCCTTGTTTTGTGACATAGCGAATCAAAACTTCCGAGAGGTAGCGGGAAGACGTCTTCTTTGTGTAAAGAGCAACACGCCCCCTTGTGTCATATGTCTTCTGAGCGAAATAATTAATATTTCCTCTTAAGATTATACATACAGAATAATACATCTTACGATAATACTATGTGCGGGACTGGTTGAATTAAAACAGGACGGTCAGACAGATACCAAGAATTACAGGTAGATATTGGACACACATAACATTACGTTCATATGCCTCATTACACACAAATAAAGCTTGATTAAACACACAATAAAATTGTCAGTGTTTCCGTTATGGCAGGTGAAGACACTTGAGAAACATAGGAATACCTATCAACATTTAGTGGCTTGTTGAGTGGGGGAATATCTGTTTCAAAGTCCAAAGTGTGTGTTCTGGAATGTCTCGCGAACGTAAAGTTTTATGGTCTGAGGTAGGGTTACCACCAGACACTATTGAGGAACTTCCTTCAGTGGACATTTAGAATTAAAGATTTTACTCTTAGCAACCCACATCTCTATTATAGAGCAAAGCTAATCACACACATACATATCGGAAGGTATACATTCAAGAGCCATATTTTTACATGAAATTGTACTCAAAGGAGGTTTTGTGTGTGTGGGGGTGTGTGTGTGTGTGTGTGTCTTCTGGAATGTCCTGAGGCTGTAAAACCACAGGAAGTCCATGCTGAACTAGGGGGTTCCGGAGGGAAACAGAGTCCTCTTCGGTGACTCTATTGTCCCTCTGGGGGAATCATTAACCAGTCAGTACAAAAGATGATGTGTTTGGAGACAGGATATACTAATTTGAACAGCATGTGACCTTATGTCAGTCATTGTTGCTACAAAGTCCATTCATTATGTGCAAAGATTTATTGAACAAAACCAGTAACAGTGTTACACTGTGCAGATGTCACATTACAGAGACATTTTCACCTGATCTGATGCTTAGAAGTTACTTAGATTCATTCAAATTAATTTATATTTTTTTGTATTTGTATTCATATGTATGTATTTGTATGCAATGTATTTGGATTCGAATAAAACCATTTTAAGTTTTCAAAAACACAGAATAAAATAATTAAGAGATATAACAGAAGTAACTATAAAATGTAACAAGTCAAGGTTGAACCAAATCAAAGACAAACATATTAATTACTCAGAATTGTAGTTTTGGCATAATTTTGCAAAGACAATAGTGTTAAACACAGAGTGAGGTAAAACTAACTACAAAACCATAAAATGGATCTTTCCGGACAATCCAGCAGGATGAAACTGAGACTGAGGATCCTCTGAAACTGTGACAAAATCTACAGTAGCTTTATGAGATCAAATGAAGAGCCTGTGTTTCTACAGACCATCATCTCTGACTCCCTGAAGTCTCCACTGACTCACACAATAACAGACAAAAGACCGGATATCAGTGGCGTGTGGTCAGACCCTTCAGAACCTTCAGTAAAGGAGTGACAAATCAGGACAGCAAAAAAGATTAAAAAGTTATTTAATGTTAAATAATATCTATCTATATCTATCTATCTATCTATCTCTCTCTCTCTCTCTCTCTCTCTATATATATATATATATATATATATATATATATAAATTATTTAACAATAAATGTTATGTATTTAAATAAAACAAAACAAAAAACAGCTTGACTACTGAGTTTGTAGAAGTGCTATAAAAAACAGCAAGCATCTGGTTTATCTTACTCCCGCCTACCATGTATTTCTTAGAAACTATAAAGGAAATATATAACGATTACCTCAAATGGATTAACCTAATCTTTCCTGTTTGACAGAGGGTGTAAGTCTGTGTTAGCCAATCAGAAAATCGATATGATATGATCGATATAGTTTACAGAGTTATTTGCATATTCACAAAATATTCTGATAGGTCCAGTAATTTATTCATAAGCAAATCTGACCAATCACATCTCTTATTAGCACTGTGGAGGTTGGCCTTCATAGCCTATTGAAGATGAGTCTTCCTGTACACTTTATGTAGAATTTGTTTGATTCCATCATTTATCAATTGTGACTTTATATCTCCTTATTCTGACTTTATTTCAGATAATTGTGAATTTATATGTCATGATGTGACTTAAAATGTGTTTCCATATGTGTCTTTTTGGTTCATCACAGGAGGCTGTTCAATCTGACACAGAGACACTGAAGAATCATTATAAACTCTAAAACCAGCATAGAGGGGTTCAGTGAATGTGGTGTTGAATGTGTGTAAGTGTGTGATTGTGTGTGTGTCAGAGACGCTGTAGAAGGACAGAGTGCCGGCCGACACATCCACATACACTCCTACTCTGTTAGAACAAGATGAAGGGACAGGAATGTTCTTTCTCTTACTATTGTGCCAGACAGAGTAAATATCATCACAACAGTAAATATTCCAGGACTTTTCATTGAGTCCAAACCGACATTCACTCCCTCCTTTCCTGTTGATTCCTTTATATGTCACTGCTACATGACCCCATCCAGTCCCTTCAGCCTCCCAGTAACAGCGTCCAGTCAGACTCTCTCGACACAGCACCTGCTCCTGGAGCACAAATCTCTCTGGATGATCAGGATACGGCTGATGCTCTCTCTCACATGTTGTTTTTTTGTTCCCATCAGACAGAGAAAGACGAGTGTGTGCTGTGTTTGGATCCAGAGTGAGATCACAAGCATCTGAATACAGAACATCAGATCAGAAGAGCGGTGGCATTAAGAATGCAGAGGTTTGCATGTGTGTAGACTTACATTTCCGCAGTCCTGGTGTGATCCTGAAATTTCCTCCATGATCCAAACTGAGCAGAGAGAAAAACAAATAATGTTTAAAGGTGCAGTGTGTAATATTGGCTGCTAGCTGTTGAAATGGGTACTGCAGTCCATATTCAAAATATTGGAGAGAGTTGTTTCTCCCACCCCGTCCTCAGAATCGACGCTCACACGATTTGCTAGATTGAGAAGTGCAACAGGAATGAGGGCGCATGGCAATGGAAAGCGATACATTTCATGTTCCTTTCATGAGCCTTACATTGCAAGCTGATCAGCCAATGTAATAATTTGCAATGTTTTTACTGCAGAGGATTTTTATGTTGGGTAAAATCTGCCATCTTTGACCCAGTTGTTTGCTGGCTGCAATACGCTGTCTTTTCCACCAACTGGCAACCCATGTTTCGAAATACTATTGGGCAAATTTGCAGTGTAGCGGGATCACACAGACCAAAACAAAAACAGACATCAGCAGGTTTGTGAAGTCAAGGGGTTAGAACAGAAGTCTGCAGGAAGGAAGACCTCCAGGAGCAGGGCTGACAACGATTCATTGTGCACTTTATGAACATTCTGCAGATTTTATCTGAAATCGGTAAATACACTCGTTCGTTATTTAGTGAAAAAATAAAACTGTAGTGTAGTAATTTTTTTAAAAGCTGAAGTAAATTAAAACCTCTAGTTTTACACCTCTAAAGTTGGATATAACAGATTAAAAATGTTGTTCTTACATGAGGTTTATGGATTTTTCTGTATTAAATCAGAGAGTCAGCAAAAAAATAATGGGAGCACAACATTTCATCCCAGCCAGCACAGCCATGTGGGGCCCAAATGGGTTTGACCTGGGCTATCTAACTGGGACCCAGCCAGTTTTGTCCTCGGTTTCCATGTAGGCCCCACATGGGTTTGCCCAGATGAAATGAACACTGCTTAGTGTGCACAGTACAGGCTGTTTAATGTAACACTGAATCAGTGTTGGAGGTAATGAGATAATTAGGTGATTGAATAATGATAGTGCATTATTGATGAAAACCTGCTGTTAACAAGCATAATCACTGAAGGAAAGAGAAACACAAGAACTACTTCCAGCCACAGCCTTAGATGAAATCAACTGAAGATAAAATACATTACATCTCTCAAGATCTCATTAAACAACTCCACAAACAGCATTACCAGCTTCACTTATTACTAACCAGACTGAGTTTATTTCTGTCAAAATGAGGCTTCCTGAACCACTGAGACCTTGCAGGCCATTGCTTCAGCTAAAGGTTCATTACTCGAAGCTTCATTCAGCATCGCTCACTAGTGACACCTAGCTACTGTGCAAAGAAATAGCAGACAAATTCATTCATTCTGAACCAGTGTCGCGGGCGTGCCTTCCCCCGGCAAATAAATATACATATTTATTTGTATATTTACATTAAAAATAAATATTTTTATTTAGACCCTCCCTAATTTTATATAAAATATATATTTTTATAAAAAAAATATATTTTATAAAAATACTTTTATAAATAAAAATATTTATTTTTAATGTAAATATACAAATAAATATGTATATTTATTTGTATATTTATATTTAAATATATATTTTATAAAAATATTTTTTTTATAAATAAAAATATGTATTTATTTTGTACTCACTGTTGATGTCTGTAACCTTTCATTTGCAATAATAAAAAGACATGATCAGACATTTGTCCATTACTGTGTATAATATAAAATATGTAGCCTATCTTTCTATGAACAACAACAGTGACACCGTGTTGAGTGCAGTGCTTATGTTTGAGGGAGTGTAATAAAGTACATTTATTCATTTAGCAGATTATAGATAACAGATTAAAGTAAACTGCAACAGAATAGTCCGGAAGGAAGGATTACAATAGATTTTTTATTGAGAAACAGAATTATTTCAAGTGTGTTGGGGTTTAGACGATTCCTCTTCTTGGACAAAATCTCTCCAGCCTTGGAAAAGATCATTTCACAAGGACCAGAGGATGCAGGGGAACATAAAAATGCCAGTGCCAGCTGGTATAAATGAGGATACTGATGCTTCTGTTGAGCCCAGACAGGGGAGGATTGCCTCTTTCTTGCTGGCTCCATTACCAGGAAAAAGGAAGAGTCACAAAAAGCAAACAAATCCAAAAGGGCAATCCAAATAAAAAAGCAATCCAGTCCAGATGCAAAAATCCAGAGCAATCCAAATAATCTTATCTAATTAATATAACAAGACTATAATATAGCTAGGCCTACTATAATAATAATATAGACTACTATAACTATTCTAACCTAATAATGTAATAATATAGGCCTACAGCCCTCACATATGACACAATAACGACAATGACAATGATAGTTTTCTAACTCTCTGACTCTCTGACACTACTACAACTCCTGACAACACCCACAAGGAGGCGCGAGTTTCGAATCCTTTTATCCGGAAGCGACACTCAGACCGAACCGATGACGTATTTACACAAACCGAGGCCTCGTTTGTCATTAGTCACGTGATTTTCACGTTAACAACACAAGCCTCGAATCGCGGCTTCATCTGGCACGCCCACTTTTTCTCGACACACGCTCCGACGCCTCGGTTCAAATGTCACATCACTAGCTGTGTCTGTTTGTTATGGCGAGAACAGCAAGAGAAAATGCAATCAGATGCTGTAAGCTGATTGATGATAAGAATATAGGCATTGTCATGTAGTGGCTTAACTCACTGATATTTTGTGTAAGGTTTGTACGGGTAGTATGTCATTCATTTTGTTTTATTGTTGTGATTCTACAGCAAGAGATCCAGCACAGTTTAATCAGAACATCAAATGATTTTTAAAACCCCATTTACACATGTTGGACTACTGAAAGTTCTACTTGCACACAGACATCAAGAATCAGCATATGAATCTCAACAATGGTGACACGCTTCATGCTGCAATGCATTCTGAGTAGGGCTGGGTGATATATCGCACAATATTGTTATGCGCATCTCGTCAGTAAAGCCGGTTCCTTGATTAGTAGTAAATCGCCTTCACCTGCTTTCAGATGGAGTGGTGTTAAATTAACACTCCTGGGGCTGGGAGTGTATATGAGTCCACACTCAAGAGTGTAAAGTGTTAAAATATGAGTGTTAAATTAACACTCAAGAGTGTTAAAGTTAATGAGATAATTAAGTGATTAATTTAGTGATGATTGAGCATTATTGAAGACACCTGATGTTAACAAGCAGAATCACTGAAGGAGAAAATCACAAATTGTAAGTTACCCTTATGGTTATGGGTGTTTGCTTTAGTTGGGCTCTTGACCCTTATATGTTTACTTTAAATTTTACTGTTGTTTGTCTGCTGTTATTGATTTATAACAGTTAAATGAACAAAGTAAAGTATGATCTGATAGTTTAGGTTATGATTTGACATAATCATGCTGTGATCTTGGTTTAACTTGTTAGCAGCAGCTCTGTGATTCTACTGCATATGACTATCAGTACTTTACTTACAATCCAATATATTTAATAAACATTGTTCTGATCAAAACACTTTCACATAAATTCATTTAGAAACACATACATCAATAATCAGCCTGTGAATCTCAACAATGGTGACAATAATAAAGCATGTTGCAGTGGCTGCCACCAATCACAACTCATTTATGGCTCCCATCATGCATTGCGGTATGAATAAATTATGATATGAATTGTCTATGTAATTTACTTTTCATAATTGAATATTCTGCTCGTCACCATTGTTGAGATGCATAGACTGAATCTTGACGTCTGTGTGTGCCTAAAATAAAGATTTTTTTTTTTTAAACAACTTCTAAGAAATCCTTTATATTATATTAAAAATTCTGGGCATTTATGCAGATTCACAGTTATGCTGTAACCAGCAACATAAATCGAAGTCAGAAAGAAGGCTCTTAATGAGTACAGTGATCAAGTTCAAATGATGATTGTCATAATATAACCAACACCATCAGATCACTTTTTTTCTTTGTTCATCTGGCAGTTATAACTCAGATACAACAGTCAAAAAAAATCTAAAGTTAATAATATAAGGGTCAAGAGCCCAACTAAAGCAAACAATGATCACCATAACGGTGGCTTACAATTTGAGATTTTCTCCTTCAGTGATTCTGCTTGTTATCATCAGGTGTCTTCAATAATGTTCAATCATCACTAAATTAATCACTAAATTATCTCATTAACTTTAACACTCTTGAGTGTTAATTTAACACTGGAGTTTTTGCTGTGTAGTAAATGCTGCTCCATCTAAAAAGCAGGTGATGGCGATTTACTACTAATCAAGGAACCGGCTTTACTGATGAGATGCGCATAACAATATCATGCCCATATCGCCCAGCCCTAATTCTGAGTGCATCATACGAAACTTATCCATAGCTCCCAGAATGCATTGCACCATGAAGCATGTCACCATTGTTGAGATTCATATGCTGATTCTTGATGTCTGTGTGCAAGTAAATCTCACAGGAGCCCAAAATATGTAAACGGTGTGTTAAAAATCATTTGACGTTCTGATTAAATTCTATTATTCTCTTGCTGTAGAATCACAACAATAAAACAAAATGAATAACACTACCATATAACATATAAACCTTACACATAATCAATGAGCTAAGCCACTACATGATGATTATACTCTTATCATCAATCAGCTTACAGCATCTGATTTTATTTTCTCTTGCTGGTCTCACCATAACAAACAGACACAGCTGCCAGAGAAAAACTTTTCTTGAGAAAAGTCAAGAGCCTGACTAAAGCACACACTGATCGCCACAATGGTAACATCAACTCAAACTATTACTTTCAAATAAGTAATCAACATCTAAACCTCTGTTAATTCTCTTATTCTTGTTAAATAAGATTTTCTGTAGACGTCTGACAGAAATAAAGTCAGTCTGGTTAGTAATAAGTGAAGCTGGTAATGCTGTTTGTGGAGTTGTTTAATCCGATCTTGAGAGATGTAATGTATTTTATCTTCAGTTGATTTCATCCAAGGCAGTGGCTGGAAGTAGGCCTAGTTCTTGTGTTTCTCTTTCCTTCAGTGATTATGCTTGTTAACAGCAGGTGTTCATCAATAATGCACTATCATTATTCAATCACTTAATTATCTCATTACCTCCAACACTGATTCAGTGTTACATTAAACAGCATGTACTGTGCACACTAAGCAGTGTTCATTTCATCTGGGCAAACCCATGTGGGGCCTACATGGAAACCGAGGACAAAACTGGCTGGGTCCCAGTTAGATAGCCCAGGTCAAACCCATTTGGGCCCCACATGGCTGTGCTGGCTGGGATAAAACATTATCTTAACAAAATATCCCTCTTATGAAACATATGATTCATAACTAGCCCACATACTTGAGTATCTCCAGTTTGTAGTTTGGATCATTCAGTCTGTCGTTGAGCAGCTGAACTCCTGATTGTCCTGGGTGATTGTAGCTCAGATCCAGCTCTCTCAGGTGTGAGGGGTTTGAACTCAGAGCTGAAGACACATAACCACAGCCTTCCTCTGTCACCATACAGCCAGACAACCTACAGACACACACACAGTCAGATCATCAACAAACACACATCAAAATTATGACTGGCTGAGTGTATATATATCCCTTATATGTTCTTACACACCTCAGTATCTCCAGCTGACAGTTTGGACTCTTTAGTCCATCAGAGAGCAGCTCCACTCCTGAATTCTGCAGGTCATTGTTACTCAGATCCAGCTCTCTCAGGACACAGTTTGAAGATTGAAGGGCGAATGCCACAATTTTACAGGACTGGCAACTGAGATTACACCCAGCAAGACTAAAAGAGAGCAGAACACAATTTTCTGTCTGTAAATTCTCTAAAAGTTCAAATGTATCTGACTGAAGTTATATACAAATATTAAGTAACTTAAATGAGTATTCAAAAGAGAAAAAAAACACTCACATGGCTTTTGTGCAGTTGATCACAGCAGGTATCAGTCTTCTTCTACCCTCATCTGATGTGTTGTATTTCTTGAGGTCCAGCTCATCCAGCACCTCATCTGACATCTGAAGCATGTAGGCGATTGTTGAGCACTGAGCAGGAGAGAGTTTCTTCTCTAAGTGTTTGTCTGATTTCACAAACTCCTGAATCTCTCTGGACAGAGTCTGATCTTTGACTTCCAGCAGACAGAGGAACAGATTGATGGATCTTTCAGCGGAGATCTGTCCATCTTTGATCTTCTCTTTAATGTACTGTGTGGTTCTCCTGATGCTCTCTGAGTTGTTCTCTGTGTGTGTCAGTAGATCCTGTAAGAGTCTCTGATTGGACTCAAGTGAGACGCCCAGCAGGAACCGCAGGAACAGATCCAGGTGTCCATTCTCACTCTCAAGAGCTTGATCTACTGCTCCTTTAAGCAAATTTTGTACTGAGGCAAAATTCTTCAGTCTCTCCATGGTAATGCTTACATGGTAGTAAAATGCATAAAAAGCAGCAAGAAACTCCTGAACGCTCAGATGAATGAAGCTGTAGACTTTCCTCTGATGAATCACAGATTCCTCCTTGAAGATCTCAGTGCAAATCCCAGAATACACTGAGGTGTCAGTGACGTCTATGCCGCTCTCTCTCAGGTCCTCCTCATAGAACATCACATTGCCCTTCATCAGCTGATTGAAAGCCACTTCAGCAAGTTTAAAAATCACTTCTCTGTTGGACTGCAGGAGTTTCTCTGGACCTCTCTCTTCATACTTCTGATTCCTCATGTTGATCTGAATCAGCAGGAAGTGGATGTACATTTCAGTCAGAGTTTGAGAGATTTCTGCACTCAGATCTTCTTTCAGGAGCTTTTGAAGCACAGTGGACGAGATCCAGCAGAAGACGGGTATGTGGCACATGATGTTGAGGCTTCTTGCTCTTCTGATGTGTGAAATGATTCTGCTGGCTTGATGCTCGTCATTGATTCTCTTCCTGAAATATTCCTCCTTCTGAGGCTCATTGAATCCCTGAATCTCTGTCACACGGTTGATGTATTTGGAAGGGATCTGATTGGCTGCTGCTGGTCTGGAGGTGATCCAGATGAGAGCAGAGGGAATCAGCTCTCCTTTAATGAGGTTTGACATCAACTCACCCACTGATGAAGTCTCAGTCACATCAGAAACTTTCTGAGCGTCTGAAAACATCAGTGTGATTCTGCTTTCATCCAGACCATCAAAGATGAACACAACTTCACATTCCTCATAAATCTTTGAGTCCAGATCTTGAAGTTCAGGATGAAAGTCCAGCAGAAGTCTGTGAAGACTGTACTGAGCATCTCGGATCAAGTTTAACTCTCTAAATGGAAGCACAAACATTAAATCTACATCCTGATTGGCTTTTCCCTCGGCCCAGTCCAGAATGAACTTCTGCACAGAGACGGTTTTCCCGATTCCAGCGATGCCTTTAGTAAGAACAGTCTTGATTTGGTCTTTCTCCTCACATCCTGGTTCAGGTGAGGCTTTAAATATGTCATTGCAGTAGATTGGAGTGTCTTGTGGGTGTTGTGTTCTGGCTGTTTTCTCCATCTGTAAAACCTCATGTTCTTCATTCACTCCTTCTCTCTCTCCCTTTATGATGTAGAGCTGTGTGTAGATCCTGTTCAGGAGGGTTTCATTCTCTTGGTGTTTATTTCCCTCAAATAATCTCTCATACTTGTTCTTCATGCTGGTTTTGTGCTGGTATTTGATTTTCTGCAGGCCTTCAGTCTCCTGTGTGTGTGTCTGCAGGACTGCTTCAGTTTTTTTCTGACTGATGAGAGTCTGATAGTGGGATGTAGAGGACGGCCCAGATCTGATCAGCTCCCCCCTGCTGAATAAATAAAAGAGCAGCAATTCCAGTGATTACAATGAGCATCAGCAATATCACCAATATATGAGTTACTGGATATGACTTTGATGTCCCTTTTCAAGTTGCACCCTTGTGTAGTGCATATATCCCTTGTGTTATTTCATTGAGTTTCTTAAATTCTTTTAAATTATCTTATTTATTTGAGATGCACAACAGTAAATTAGCCAGTTAATGTTTATACTAACAGAGGGTCAGATGTCACTGGTCCATCACTGAATTCAGGGGGTAGTATCATGGAGTTGTTACTCTTTAGAGACACACCGCTGGGTTCTGGAGACTCTGATCTCAGTCTCTCCCTCCTGCTGATACTGACAAATAAAAACAGAATGTTAGAGCACTAGCTATTAGGGTTACCCAGTATTCCGGTACTACATTAGTATTGCGATACTAAAGCTTAAAAATACGAGTGATACCATTGTATTTTAAACTGTAGTATCGTCAATACGGTAGTACCGTAAGGAATGTTGTGTGTGGGGCAGGTACACTATTTAAAAAGTTAATATGAACATGAATGCCTGGAAATACATTAGTGTGATGCCTTTCTGCTGTGCCCTGTGTAGTAAATTCTGTGTAGAATTAGCGCCTTATGGAATGTTTCATTTAATTTTTTAAAAATCAAGCATCACTTAATCAACATTCGATAAGGCACTAATCACATTATATGTTAAAATATATAGTAAAATCATATTATAATGATTGGAATTTTTTGATATACATGTTCTGCTCTCCAGTCAGGGTTGGAAATATGTGGAAAGAAGATAGAAGATATGTGGGCAAAAATGCTCCTGATAGTTCAACAATGTGACACGAGCAAGAGTGCTGTTTTTATTTCATGATATCTGAATGAATCTGTGTTTTTGAACAAATGGGGGCGGATCATTAATTCACTGAGCCATTCATAAAAACAGTAATTTGCTTTGTTCCTGAATGATTCAGCTGTTTTGAACGAATCAGTTGAAGGATTCAGTGACTCAATCATTAAAACTTGCTGCCACCTATGGGCGGCTTTAGTTTCCCCATCTAAAAGTAGGCCAATTCATAATTTTTTTTACATTTCATATTTCTAAATTCAGAATTTTATATTTAAAACATTAAATTATGCAATTGTAATTGTAATGTAAATGCATAAATACCACATCTAAATGTCACTTTATGCAGTCTCTTTGCTACTGTGCAGTATTAAGATTACAGTAATTATGTTTACACTAATTTCATTCTAGTGGTAACAATAACCAATTATTCATTCAGAGGAAATCTGGTCTGTTTTGTCTTAGTATGTATTTATGAAAGTTTGGTTCATTTTGTAGATTTGAATTATAAACTAGAATACAGTTTTTCTCAGTCGCTTTGGTGCATTTCTCACATCACTATTTACATTTGCACAACAGTTAGTTCAACCTCCACAACATTTAGTCATTTGTGCACATCATAGTAGCAGTTTCTCATTCCTTCCAACAAATTGCAAATGCTTTTGGGCATGCATCAATTGCTTTCATACAACTCTCTACTGTTTTATAACATTTTCATTTGCTTATGTCATGTCAGTCAAAATTAACTATACTTGTGAATGCTGAATAGTCATTCCATATAAAACTAATAGTCCTCATTTCATCGCTTGAGTCGTTACATACAAAAATGTTGAACTAGTTGTCAAAATCTGTCAAGCAAATTTTACACATTTTTTTTAATATTTTTTTTTCCTGAAAAAAGCAAGACCCTTTCTCTTTTTCTGATTGCGAGATGATATTCGCTGTGATGTAGATGAAATTATGTGGCCAGAGAGAGAGGAATGTCTGGATGTGCATGAATGATTACAGTACTATGTATGTTGTATGTTCAGTTCCAATATGTACTGCAGTATTGTGTACAGTTGTGCACAGCTCTACCCAAAGGGAGTCTATGTGTGTTGTAAATAAGGGTGTATTTTTTCTTTTGCACAATGCTGTGAACAAATTAGAATTGCAAAGAGCATATGCAGTAAAAATGTTAAACATACATATTCAGTGTCTTGTACTAAATACAGTAATGTGTAACTTTACTGTATTTTTCAAATGGCTGTGCAAATTGTATATAGTGCTGTCTTGAGCATTTTCAGGTAGTGTCACCAAGATCTGACTTTTTTGCATTGGAAAACATTTACAGAGTAAACTGTCATAATGAAAACATGACAAAGCCATTTGACTATCTTGTTCATAAACAATGGTGTCAGGACTTTTCATCTTGATGACACTGACACTTTCATTGACATGAATACTTGCTTTTGAGGAATGAGCTATCCATTTTGAGCAAGTGACACGCTTTTGCAGGTTATCAACTAGGTTTTGCAGTTTGTACTAATTGTTTTGAGAACTGCATTACAGTTTTTCTCAGTCGCTTTGGTGCATTTCTCGCATCACTATTTACATTTGCACAACAGTTAGTTCAACCTCCACAACATTTAGTCATTTGTGCACATCATAGTAGCAGTTTCTCATTCCTTCCAACAAATTGCAAATGCTTTTGGACATGCATCAATTGCTTTCATACAACTCTCTGCTGTTTTATAACATTATCATTTGCTTAAGTCATGTCAGTCAAAATTAACTATACTTGTGAATGCTGAATAGTCATTCCATATAAAACGAATAGTCCTCATTTCATTGCTTGAGTCATTACATACAAAAATGTTGAACTAGTTGTCAAAATCTGTCAAGCAAATTTGACAAATTTTTTAAAATCTTTTTTTTCTTGAAAATGTCTCCTAAATTGAACAATTTCTCTCAGGTGAATCTCAGCTTTCACTGATGAGGAACGTCTGGATGTGCATGAATGATTACAGTATGTTGTATGTTCAGTTCCAATATGTACTGCAATATTGTGTACAGTTGTGCACGGCTCTACCCAAAGGGAGTTTATGTTTGTTGTAAATAAGGGTGTATTTTTTCTTTTGCTCAATGCTGTGAACAAATTAGAATTGTAAACTGTCATAATGAAAACATGACAAAGCCATTTGACTATCTTGTTCATAAACAATGGTGTCAGGACTTTTCATCTTGATGACACTGACACTTTCATTGACATGAAGACTTGCTTTTGAGGAATGAGCTATCCATTTTGAGCAAATGACACGCTTTTGCAGGGTTTCAACTAGGTTTTGCAGTTTGTACTAATTGTTTTGAGAACTGCATTAGCTGTTGTGCAAATGTAAATAGTGATGTGAGAAATGCACCAAAGCGACTGAGAAAAACTGTAACTGTTGTGCAAATGTAAATAGTGATGTGAGAAATGCACCAAAGCGACTGTGAAAAACTGTAGTAAAGTTTGTAAACAAACTTAAAAGTTGCCTTGAGAAAGCTAGACCAGAAAGTTTGAACTAGTTTTAACAGCTAACACCCCAAGCTTTAAGGTTTACAGGTGGCAATTTAAAAAAATAGAATGTTCGATAGGCATACAGGCAGACAGATAGACAGACAGACAGATAGATAGATAGAGACAGACAGACAGACAGATAGATAGATAGATAGATAGATAGATAGATAGATAGATAGATAGATAGATAGATAGATAGATAGATAGATAGATAGATAGAGACAGACAGACAGACAGATAGATAGATAGAGACAGGCAGACAGATAGACAGACAGATAGATAGATAGAGACAGACAGACAAACAGACAAACAGACAGACAGATAGATAGATAGATAGATAGATAGATAGATAGATAGATAGATAGATAGATAGATAGATAGATTGATAGAGGAGAAGCGCAGCCTCAGTCTGGAATGTGTGGACACTTTTGTTCTTGTATAGCAACAGTGGGACTCCATCTTAATGGAAACTAGTGAAAATTTGGTTATATAATGGAAATGGAGATGGAAATGGAAAAGATGGCGCCAGTGTGTGTGGCCGGCCGTCCGTCGTTGTCAAACTTGTTTGTAATTTTTTTGTTTTTGTCACTGTTAATACAAAATATTGACTCTCTGCTGGTCTACGATCGCCAAACGCTGTTTGATCTCCGACTATCTGTGGGATCATTGATCAAATATGATCAGGGTGGATAGAAACCTTCTCTTCCTCCTTTACTGTCAGAGATACCTGCTCATCTCCTGTACAATCCGCCATCTCGGCCTCGGAGAAGTCGCTTCAAGCGGCGGGGAAAGCGTAGTGGACAGCTGGTGAAGCTTAAAGCATACCTGGTGCTCTATCCTGGATCGGTCGGATCGGGTCGGACTCCTCGAAGCTTCTTGTTAGAATATGGATCAAGTTATGGTCGTAATATCTCGTTTCGAGTTTTGGACCCTGCGGACACCTGGCTGGTACCTGTTGTCGTCGGCACGGATGTGGAGGCTCGGCCTGCTCGCCGAGTTTCGCCCCGACTCCGCAGAGGTGGCGTCAACCATGGATATATTCAGCCGCTGAGTCGAGTACCTAGGACGGCCAGTCCGGCGACACAGGCTGCTCCTGTCAGAGCTGCCTTGGTCAATGCTAGATTGCTGGCGAATAAGACTTTTATCCTGAATGACTTTTTTACCTGTCATGAATTGGATTTCTTATTCGTGACTGAAACCTGGCTAAACGTTGGTGAGTCGAGTGTGTTTTCTGAACTTTTACCGGCTGATTGCTCTTATTTTAATTCTCCGAGGACTACTGGTCGAGGAGGTGGACTTGTTACTATCTTCAAGAAAAAGTACAGCTGTAGACAGCTGTTACTGGTCTCCTTCTCAAGTTTTTAACTAACCATGTTTGAATTGGGTCAAGCTCAGCCAGTACTATGTGCAGTTATATATCGTCCTCCTAAGTATAATAAGGACTTCATCAGTGATTTTTCTGAAATTATGCCGAAATATGATCGGATTTTAATTCTAGGTGATATGAATATTCATGTGTGTTGTCCTACGAACCCGCTGGTAAAAGACTTTTTAAATCTTATCGATGTTTTTAATCTTACACAGTTTATTTCTGGTCCGACACAGGTCCATGGTCACACATTAGACCTTGTTCTGTCATACGGTGTACCTATTTGTAATGTAGAGGTATTAGAAGCTGTTTTCTCTGATCACGCGCCTGTTTTATTTGATGTTTCTCTTCCCTATCAAACCGCTAAGCAATACGTTCCATCTCGTATCTGCAGGATGATCAAACCCACCACTGCTGCGCAATTCTCTGGTGCTTTTAATATTGCTAGGGAGGCTATGGGATCCTCTGCCTGTCAAAATACAGCGGAGTTAATCTCTTCTTTTCTATCCACTTGTTGCAACATTCTTGACACCATTGCCCCATTTAAATCCATGTGTTCAAAACCTAAATCTGAACCTTGGATAAATGATTTTACTCGGGCTGCTAGACAAAAGTGTAGAAAAGCTGAGCGCAAGTGGAAAAAAGATCATTTGCAGGTTTCTTATGAGATTCTTAGAGAAAGTTTGCATAGTTATCAGAGAACTGTTAAAGCTGAGAAGTATCTCTCAGATTTTATTTTAAATAATTGCCATAAACCTCATGTTCTTTTTAAAACAATTAACTCTGTTCTGAATACCCCCCAATCTGTTTATCATGTAGCATCTTCTGAGGCCTGTGAAAAATTTCTCCATTTCTTTGTGGATAAGGTTGCCTCAATTAGAGCAAGCATCTCACTTCCTGCTTTAGACCCCTCCATTTCCATAGAGTGTGCAGCTGTTTTCACCCGATTTGAGTCTGTATCCATCGCTACTCTTACAAATATTGTTACACATTTGAAGCCCTCAGTTTGTCCCACTGATATTGTCTCACCTCGCCTTTTTAAAGAGGTGTGGGACACTATTGGACCTAATATTCAAGAAATTATAAATAGCAGCCTTGCTTCAGGCTTTGTACCAGTCTATTTAAAACAAGCAGTGGTGCAGCCACTCATTAAAAAAAACTAATTTGGACACATCGGTACTCTCAAATTATCGCTCTATCTCTAAACTTCCATTTGTCTCGAAGATTTTAGAGAAGGCAGTTCTATTACAGTTGCAGTCCTTTCTAGACACACATGGTGTTCTTGAGGTTTTCCAATCGGGTTTTAAGACATTTCATAGCACTGAATCCGCACTTTTGAGAGTTTTTAATGATCTTTTAGTTTCATTATTTTAATTATGCTTTTAGATCTCACAGCAGTATTTGACACAGTTGACCACAGTATCCTTAAATCTCGCCTCGAACATGCCGTAGGGATTAAAGGCACTGCCTTAGAATGGTTTAGGACATACTTGTCAGACAGAGATTTTAAAGTAAGTTTTGGTGGCTCTATTTCACCTTCTGTGTCTCTCACATGTGGAGTTCCCCAGGGTTCGATTCTCGGGCCAATTCTCTTTTCACTCTATTTGCTCCCCCTTGGATTAATATTAAAAAGACACAACATCAGTTTCCATCTCTATGCAGATGATTTGCAAATCTATCTGCCTATCAAAAGAAATGATGGTAATTCTTTAACAAGATTGGTTGACTGTTTTAATGATATTAAAGCCTGGATGGCTGTAAATTCTTTAAATTTTAACGAGAGTAAAACTGAGGCCATGATTTTTAAACCCAGTGGCACTTCTGATGTCTCACAAATAAATCTGGCTATTTTGCAACCTTATGTTAAGTCTGTTGTAATAAACCTGGGAGTTAAAATGGATTGTGATTTTAAAATGGAGAAGCAGATCAATTCTGTTGTGAAAGTTTCTTTCAACTTAGGCTTCTCACTAAGCTTAAGCCCTTTTTATCCTTCACAGACTTTGAGAGGGTTATACATGCATTTATCACAACACGTCTTGATTATTGTAATGCTCTGTATGTAGGTGTTAGCCAGGCCTCCCTTTCTCGTCTACAACTGGTTCAAAATTCAGCCGCTCGTCTTCTTACTGGAACTCGTAAGCGTGAGCATATCACCCCTGTCCTTGCCTCTATTCACTGGCTCCCTGTTAATTTTAGGATTGATTTTAAGATTCTATTGTTTGTTTTTAAAGCCCTTCATGGACTAGCTCCTGTTTATATTACTTCTCTGTTGAAGCCACATGCTCCTTCAAGATCTTTAAGGTCTGCAAACCAGTCTCTTCTTGTCGTCCCTAAAACGCGTCTCAAAAGCAGAGGGGATCGAGCTTTCTCAGTCACAGCCCCGAGACTGTGGAATGAATTGCCTCTTCATGTTAGACTGGCCCCCAGCCTTCTGGTTTTTAAATCGCGACTTGAAACACATTTTTATTCCTTGGCTTTTAATCCGGCATGAGAACTGTTGTAATTGTCTGGTGTTGTATCTTGTCTACTTATTGTTTCTTCTCAATGTACAGCACTTTGGTCAACATGGTTGTTTTTAAATGTGCTATAGAAATAAAGTTTGTATTGTATTGTATTGTATATAATGTGTGCATGCCTTTGTGTGTGTGTGTGTGTGTGTGTGTGTGTGTGTGTGTGTGTGTGTGTGTTTGCATGGATGATTTACATGAAATGTAATGTGTGTGCAATGTTTAAGCTGGCTCTCAGTTCAATAAAATAAACTTAATTTTAGATTTTTTTCAACTAAGGCGGGCATGCTGTGATTTGTAGTGTACTTTTAACTGTAAGGAAAAAAAACACAACATGGGAGTGGGATGGAAAGGAGTCATTTTTCTGGGATAGGGACAGGACAGGATTTTATTTTTTGTGGGAGTGGGATGGGAGAGGTTTGAAAATCCACTCCTGTGTCACCCTCTGTGAACCCAGACACACCAGCGTTTGGCTTTCCAGCATATTTGGGATTTCCACAACAGGTGCAAAGCAGCATTAGCAGTTATCTCCAACATGGTTGATGACGGAAACAAATGCAGAAAGATATTTTGTTATTGATCATGTGCGTAAAAACACTCCACATTGTGTAATGTTTTAATTCGCGAAAACCAAGAAACATCCTGCGAGTAATCTAGAGTGAGTAACGCAATGGGAACATTCACATTTTATTCAAGAATATTCAAGCTCAAGGAGGAGTGTGACATGTTAATCAAATCTTCTTGACAAAATTTTATCAATGTAGTTTATCAGATGCTTTTCATTAGGGCTGCATGATATTGGTAAAAACTGACATGGCAATATTTTGTTTTTCTGCAATATATATACTGCGAAATATTATTGTTAAAACTACACTGAAAATCTGGAGACAATTCAGACACCATTTTGGTTTACAAACCTCTTCTACTTCTGCACCTATTGCAGCAAATTTTGCTTTCTTACCATCATTAATGGATAGGGCTTTCTCTCAGTGGTCGGTATTGGGTATTCTAACATTTAAGGATTTTTATATAGATAATATATTTGCGTCTTTCCAGCAATTACAGGAAAAATTTGCATTGCCCAAACACAATTTTTTCAGATATTTGCAGGTTTGTAGCTTTGTTCGGGACACGCATCCTCAGTTTCCTAATCTCCCTAGTGTTACTCCCATTGACTCCTTCCTCAAACCTATTCATGTTATGAAGGCTATGATTTCACATTTTTATGAAGCAATCTGCTCCTTACGTGAAAGCTCACTCGCATCTATTAAATCTCAGTGGGAGGAGGACATAGGAGAAAATATTTCAGAAGAACAATGGGGAAAGATTCTACGTTGTGTGCACTCCTCATCCTTCTGCGCCAGACAGGGTCTCATGCAGTGTAAAATCCTTCATCACACCCACTGGACCAAAGTTAGACTTTCTAAAATATATTCTGAGGTAGATCCCATGTGTGATCGCTGTCATCAATCCCCCGCATCTACTGCGCATATGTTTTGGTCTTGTCCATCTCTACACAAATATTGGTCTCTGATCTTTAAATCATTATCTGAAGTTCTTGGAATTTATGTTAAACCGTTGCCTGTCACAGCTCTATTTGGTACTCTCTCTCTTTCACTTGACATGCCCAAATATAAGACTGATTTTGTAGCTTTTGTCACTCTTCTGGCAAGACGCCTAATTCTAATAAATTTGAAATCTCCTACACCTCCTACTCATTCTTCATGGATTAATGATATCTTTCATTTCATCAAACTAGAAAAAAATCAGGCATACAATGAAGGGATCTTCTGACAACTTCTATAAAATTTGGGGTCCTTTCTTAGATTGTGTAGGAAGGTGAAATGGTTTTAAACGCCTGTCTATATCTCCTCTGGCAGTAAAGAATCTTCTTCCATGGGATATTAACCTGAATATGTTTTTGGATGACCAAGCTTTATATGGCTCCTTTTAAAAAAATTTTTTTTATTATGATTATGATTATTATTATTATTATTATTATTATTTTTTTGGTTTATGTTGCTGTTCTTGTTTACTGTTTACACTTTTGTCATTGTTTTATTCTTTCATGCTGAATGCTTTTTGGAAATAATTTGCATCATATGACAGATCCATAACTGTATATTTCCTTTTTATTATTGCTTATCTTAGAATTAACCATATTATGTCCCCATTTGATGTATGGTGCTTTTGCTGAACAAGAGGGACGGAATTAATGACATATATGTGATATTCCAATGGTATCTGTAATTGTGTGATGTATTCTGTTTATGTGGAAAAATTCTAAATAAAGTTGAAAAAAAAAATATATATATAGGCCTATATATATATATACTGCGATATGAAAAAAATATCACCTGATGATTTGAATAGCTCTATATGCAAAAAATGAATCGTTCTAGGATGATTTGGGTAATTTTCTAGGGTAGTGCATCTGATTAGAAAATAATAAACACATTACAAGCATAGATGAATACAATAGAACAAAGACACAGATGAAATAAGCAGTGCTTTATGTGGTAAATTAACTGTATTCAGGTACAGATATTGAATAATCAAATGTAAAACACAGCATAGTATTCACTGTATAAATTAATATGATTCTTATAATTAAAGGGGCATTCCACCCATTTGAACATTGTTTTTTATTTAAAGTGGGTCATATATGTAGTCGAAATGTAAAATAAATTTTGAATTTGGTGCCTTCGTGACCGAGGAAAGACAAAAAATAACTTCAGGACGCATTTGAATGAAAGACAACAACTCCCACAATGCACCACATTGCACAGCTCCGCAAGCCACTCCCACTAATCCAGAAAGCGCATATCTGCCTATAAGAGAAATCACTCTTCCGTCTACAAGGCTAGCTACCACCAGAGCTTGAAATTCATTTCACATTCACACAAAATGTCTAGTTAGTTGGCGAACTCATTAGTGCATTACTCCTCATTTGTATTTCTTTCGAAAAGGTGAATTATTGCATGGTACCTGGATGTTCAGTCAGAACATATGCGGTGCGAAACTAGGATAGTTCTCAACACAAACGTCCGTGTCCTCGTCTGATTCAGAGATTTCGTCCAGGAGAAATTGTCATCGTTGAAATTCTTTGCCGCAGACGGACTCTATCTCTGTGTTCGTAGTTGCATCTTACAGTCTATGAGTTGCATAGTGAGATCACCGGCGCCACCAGTCCGCCCTAACTCGAGCCAGTCCGGGCTCCTCGTCCGCGGCAGGCAGGTCTTCTGCCTCGGCTGCTCTTCGCTATAATGCGGCTTGTAAAGGTAGCCACAAACACCTGATTCAAGCATCAGACTTCCGAAATCCTCTTCTATATCATATTGAGCACTCTCCTCCGCTATTGTCATAACTTTACATCTGTCTCCACAGCGCCTGTTAGCTTAGCTTCAAACAAGATGGAGGATATTGCTTTCAGTTTCAGAGAGTAAAGTCCCACCCACTGATCTGTAATAGGTCTGTAGCGTGAGCGGGTCCCACCCCCTGGGAAAGATGAGGAACTTGTGCTTGTAGTCTTTACAGAAATCCACCCTTTTTACACTTCCTCCAACAATGACGTCAAATGACGATTTTTGCGTCATTGTTGGAGGAAGTGAAAAAGGTAAATAGTGGATTTCTCTCGTCTCAGGGGAAAATGAGAGAATGTTGCACGACCATTCAATAGTATGACTGGTTTTCTAACAATGGACCTCTTAATGCAAATGGGTGGAGTGTCCCTTTAATACAGTTTGTATGTGTTAAAGCTACAAAAGTGATTTTCTCTTTCTCTTTTGTTGTTTGATTAACTTTGGTGACACAAACAGTTGCGGGTATATTGGGCTGCTGTCACTTTAAGACGAATGCATGTATCCAATACCGGTAATGATGAGCATCCGTTTTCTTTCTCTGTTTACATCTCATAACCGACTGCGTTTACGAGGAAACTCGTCAGGACGGGCATTCTGACTTAATTTTCCATGGACATGTCCGTTTAAGCACAAATAGATAAGAAAGGCAAGGGAATTCGGTGTTCATGAACTTCTCGTGTTGTCTGCGTGGCTCCGTCTGTGCACACAAAACAGCGCGCGAGTTACAGTCTTCTTGCACTTGATGTTTAAACTGACAGGACTTTAAAACACATACAAATGATAAACTATCACTCTATGATGGTTAAACTTAATTAATCTGACGAACCGGGCGGCATGTGTCGCACATCGCAATATAGATGCTAAACGATACACCGCACAGCCCTACTTTTCATACAAAGCCATTTAAAGCAAACTAAACATTCTTTAAAGAGAGAGAGTTAGTGGTTTAACAGGATTTAGTCAAGAGAAGTCTTTAGACACATCTTGAAAACTGCAAGCAAGGAAAGTGATTTTGTGCTTATCTGTGAAGGTTCAGTATCAGCACTCACCCACTGCAGGCTTCTGGAATACACTGTAACTCACTTTGAATAAAAGCATCTGTTAATGCTGAAATGGCCAGTGTCTCACCTGGGGTCAGAGGTCACTGTTGCATCACTGGATCCAGACGAAAGATTCCTCATGGATTGATCACTCTTCACAGACACACAGCTGGATCCAGGAGATGGAGAACTCGTTTCAGAGGCAGTGTCCTCATCTTCTCTCTCATTATGGAGACTCATTTTCTTCTACTCTCATTTGCCAAAAGAGTGAGGAGAGACTGATTTCAGACCTTTATTGTGGAAACACAGAGTGAAATTCAGTAGCACAATTATACAATACAACAAAGTAAAAACTACAACGTTAGTACAGTCTTAATCAACATGATATTGTAATCTAACTATTTATCCCCATATTATAATAACATGCAAAAATAGCTCAATGTAACATAAAAAATAATAGTCAATAGTGATTCAAAAGTGATTTTCTCATAATAATAGTTGGAACTACATCCCTTATGTTAAACACATTTATGCTGAAATGCTTCTTTGTGTTTGGAATCAGGAATCTTTATTCCCACATTTTTGTTTTAAATCTGTCAAAATATACTTAAAAAAGCTTGTTTCTTAAGCTGAATCATCACACAGACTATCAACAATCTCTACATGTAGGGTATTCTATTAAACAGAGCTGGATACACTTCTCTCCTCTTCTTTACCACTAAATATTTGTTTTTTATGCATAATAATGCAGAGTCACATAAACATTATAAGCTATATCCTATGATTTTAACTTTCCTTATACTGTTGTGAAAGGCACTGTCTGTTCATAATAGTGTCACGTTTAAAGTCCAAAGATGATGAAGATGAAGGCAGGTTAAGAGTTTCAAAATAGTAACAAGGTTTATTAAGTCAAGTCAAGTCAACTTTATTTATATAGCGCTTTTCACAATACAGATTGTATCAAAGCAGCTTCACAGTATTAAATAAAATAGTACATCAGTGTTTGTTTCTGGTGTAAAACATCCACGTTTGGTAATGCTGATCAATAGCACTGTTTAATCGATTAATCAAATTAAGTATCCCCAACTGAGCAAGCCAAAGGCAACAGTGGCAAGGAACCGAAAAACTCCATCAGGTGACCTAATGGAGAAAAAAAAAACCTTGGGAGAACCCAGGCTCAGTCGGGGGCCAACTTTCTTATTAACAGAAATGAACAACTCGAGAGTGCAGAGTAAACACCAACAATACCGGACAAAGAATGAGTGAAGATGAGGAACTGAAATACACATGGTGATGAACTAAATGATGAACAGCTCTGATGAACAAATGGATATACATGGAAACTGATTATGGCAAGAAAAGGGAAACAAAGGAACACAAGAACAGGTGACTAAACAGACTGATAGAAAACTAAACCAAAAACTGAGTAACTGTGACTTATAGCTTTGTTTGGCCATAATAAAGATAACTGATATTACTTAAACAAACAGACATTTCTCATGGATGTCACATGAGAAAACGATCATCTGCAGAGAGAAACTGCCATTCTGAAGACATCAGAGGACTGGAACTTCATTACATTATTTTATGTTCTTTTTTATTTATTCATTTTAAATATTCAGTTATCATGTATCATTTATGTATCCAGCTTGCAGTCCTTTTTAAATGTCTTTTTTTACCAGATCAATATTTTAGTAAATAAAGTGGTAAATTATTAAAATTGTATTTTTGTGCAAACAAAGCACTCGCGTCGCAATGACAGCATTTCTTTTTTTGGATGAACTAACCCCTTTAAACACAATAAAGCACAACTGCAGTTCGGCTATTTCATTTCAAACATTGTGAATTGTTGTTCAGATATTTTTGTAAAACTCAGGTACTTTCTTTTTCCATTTTCTTACTGCTTATTCTTTTTTAATGTTTGCTAGAGCAGTGTGTGAATGCAGGAAGTGGAAACTGGACAGTTTGAAACAAATGTAATACATTTTGAAACTTAATTTACATTAGTCTTTAGTATTTTGTGAAGTTTAATACTGGTGTGATAATCTGAATGCAGTATTCAGCACTGTTGTTGTGCTGTGTCGAACTTGAACACTTAAACTACAGTATATATAAAACGAACTATTATTATTATTATTATTATTATTATTATTATTATAACCATTATTATATTAACCTAAAACTGAATGCTAAAACAAAGATCACGGGATATCAAAAGTAAATACGTTAATCGTCAATGTTTCCGCCATTTTGGTTTATCTGTCCTGTCTAAATATAATGATTTGTGTTTTAAATCCCATGAAAGAAGAGCATATAGCTGCTCATTTTAATATCACTACATGGTTGCATGAAGAATGAGTTCTGAACTTACCGCAAAATATGCGACAGTTTAAACATCCAGAGGTTTTAAGCCTCGAAATGGCGTCTCTTCTCTTCCGTCTCTTTTCCTTTCGTTTCTACCTGGTAAAGGTGTGTCTTACTCTTGTTTTCTTGTAACTCCACTAATGTGAAAAACAAACTCACTCCCTCTAGTGGCGCAAAGAGTCTGTAATCTGATACCAGAGAGAGCGCGAGACTGACTGAGTCAGCTGGTTTTAACTCCACTGTATGAATAATAAACTCCCTCTAGAGGCGGAGAGCATCATCACAGTCTCAGTGGAGGACAACATATCTCAGTCTCAGAGTGAAGACCATCAGGAAAGTTGTATATGGTTCAGTGAGGTAAATAAATGATATTTTACAGTGTGGTGTTTTGAAAATCTGACCTTTGTCCTCAGGATGTTCTCTTAAATTGTTTAGACTTTACACTTCACCAGTAAAACATAAACTGTGGACCAACAAAAGTCCAGACGTGTCACGTGAAGCCCACAAAAGGTGTGCCCGGCTCTACCATACTCACTCATTAGATATTCTGAACACACAAAAAAAAGTTGTATAGTGCACTACGCATACTATAGCGAACTATATGTTCATATGTTACATATTCTCGTGTCATTTTATTTGTGAATAAAACTTTTACTCTTCAGAAACAAAACTAGTCACATTACCAGAGCCTCTGATTCAGAACAATCTCCAGCTTCCCCTTCGTGCAACTACAACCCAGAGTGAGAACATGCAGCTGACACGAACAGTTATGGGTTATGAGTTATGATGCTCCATGAACAATCGTGCAAAGCATCATTGGATGCATTGGATGAGAGGCTGCTCACTGCAGAGCCATGGGTGGAGTGTGAAGTCCAGCTCCGCCTCTCTGAATGTAATTTGGGCCTAATGGGTGGAGCTAGAATATCTAACCACACCCTAACTCAACCCAAAACCCTATTAGACGTCCAGAGAGGAGGGGCTGGATGTAATCTGACTCTGCAGTGAGCACTACTTTGAGAACTTTAAAAGGTTTAAAAGGGAGGAACAAAGAGAAATTAAGTATTCCTGGGAAAATAGTAAGTAAGGCGAGACCCTTAAATGATAAGAACAAGGAAGTGCAGACTCTACACGAAAACTCTCTCCAACCCGAAACGGTACAGTTTATAATTCTAAATCATTTCAGTATCAGATATAATACAGTTTTTTTTTTGTTTTGTTTTTTTAAGTTGTTGATTTTTAAGTTGTTTTTTAAGTTGTTTTGTAAGTGATAAGTTTTTTTTTAGAGATAACGTTTGTTCTTTTGAACAACTTAGAAAAAACGTACTGTGACAAAAGTAGTAAATTGCAAGTCTGCAACAATTTGGATTTACATTTAAAAGTAAAATTTTTGCCGATTGTTCTGTAATGGTATTTTAAACATTCGTACTAGATAATAATAAAAGGTCTGAATGTGGCAATATTTTAATATGTTAATATGTTATCTATCTATATATATATATATATATATATATATATATATATAATATACCTTTATTAGACCAAGATATTGAAATGTCTGATTGCAACGTGTGCCAGATTAATGTATAGGCCTAGACCATGCAAAACAGAAATTTTTCCTCATGATTACACAGTTTGATTCGTTTAATAATGTTTTAAATCAAAATGATTTATACGTTTTGCTTTGATGATATCTCTTGATCAAAATATTTTACATGACGAATAAAAAAGGGCGGTGGGGCTCGGGCACAAACCAGAAATGTAGGCCTGATTAATTAGTAATTAATTCAATTAATTGCATAGTAATATTTACTTGGAAAAACAAATTTACCTTTTTAAAAAACATTTCATTACATTCATGTAAATTAGCTAATATAGATCAACCAAAAAGTTTCGTTTTTATATGTCTGATAAATTGATGTCCACTAGACTGTTGGACGATGGTCCCAGATCAGTCCCAGATCTAAGACTGTTTTGTCCTTTTTCTCCCAGTGACTCAAAATGGCTGCCACTAAAAGAGTGATGACTGAGGCACTTGAGGAGCTTATTGAAACAGATCTCCAAGAGTTGAAACAGCAGCTATGGAGTGGAGTGACGTCAGACATCAGCCCTATTCCTCGAGAAAAGCTGGAGAAATCTGACTGTATGGATGTGGTGGATTGTATGGTACAACAGTACAGTGATGATGCGGGCAGGATCGCAGTCCAAGTGTTGTGTAAAATCAAACAAAATGATCTTGCACATCGCCTTGAGTTGAGGAAGGTAAAGAAAAACCTGTTTATACTGGTTTAAAGACTATGAGTGTAATGCTCTGAATTATATAGAAAAACAAGCAAAGAGGAATGTACATGAATGGGACATTTTTCTCTACATGAACATATTCCCAATTTTATGTTATACATTGTATTAGAAAGGCAGAAAAAATATTTAGTGCAGAGTTTAGATTGTTCTTTGTTCAATGGGCTGTTGGTACATCTTTAAATATATTGAATGATCTAAAACATGATGTGTGTTTTTCTGTCTTCAGATCATCCATCTGTTCAAGAGGAGAGCAGAAATGCTCCAGTGTCTGTGGAGGAGCAGTCAGTCCAGTCCAGTCCAGTCCAGTGCGAGTCCAGTCCAGTCCAGTGCGAGGCCACACACAATGACTCCATGCAGCCGACAGATGAAGACTGAAATTCTTACAAGAGAGAAAAAAGAAGCAAGTATCTCTGTTTCAAATCACTTTCAACTGATTTTTAACATGGATCAGTGTTAACACTAATGCTCCTCCTAAGATACCCAACTCTAATGTTGCTCCAGACATTGGTTCTGTTGCTTCTGCTTTAATTCTGTTCATTTTGGATTGTGTTGGCGCTGGGCTGGAGCAGAGAGAGACGAGGAGAACATGGAGTGGCTGCTGACGGCTCTGGATTACAGTGTTGAGAAATACACAAATCTCTCTGGAATTGTGCGTACAGCCTCATGAAATTAATATTATTTTTAAATCAGTGAAAGTCTTTGGGATGTACTGAAGGAGACTTTACAGACTTTTGCATTGTCAATACAAGATCTTGATGCACCTCTTAATGGAAATAAGGTGTGTGATGTTATGTCCTATACACAAGAACATCCCAAAGACTTTCACTGAGGTTCAGCTCTGGACTCTGAGGAACCGATTCATGTGTGGAAATGATTCTTCCAACCATTCTTTCACAATCTGAGCCTGATGAATCTTGACATTGTAATCCTGGAATATGGCCATGATGTGTCTTCCTACATGTTTGTTTAAGAAATAAAAACCACACACTCCATTGATTGGGTTAGAAGAGCTGTTGCCAAACATATAACATGCTAGAAACATAATAATAACTGCAATAATGATCCAATCATATACTTTTAAGCATTTGCCTATTTAAAACAGCGACTTTTTTTGTTTATAATTTTTTTATTATATATATATATATATATATATATATATATATATTTATTGTTGTTGTTGTTGTTCACAGGAAATAGATACAGCAATCAAGGACTTCGCTGCACGTTCTGAACATGAAGACTCGGACAGCACCTTTGTGGTTATTATGTCTCACGGGGAAAAAAAACCTGATATAGTGAAGAAACCATTTTAGGTGTCAACTATCATAAGGAGGAAAACCCCAAGGATTACTTCCGTGTTGACGACATCTTCTCCCATCTGAACTCAGAGAAATGTCCTGCTCTGATTAATAAATCAAAGGTTATTCTGATTCAAGCCTGCAGAGGAGGTACGACATTACTGATAAAACTCAGTTTTCATATTGCTATTTCCTGTTTTCTCTTTACCTTTTTTCTTTATTTAGTACTGTATAGTGTCCATTTCTCTGTCCAGATCACCCAGGAGGTTTTTACTATTGCTCTGGTCGTTGGGTGCACGTGAGCAAAGATTTCGTCTGTTTTATGTCCAGCCCCCCTGGTCAGTTTATTGTATGTGACATGATTGCTGAAATGAGATTAATTTGTAGCTCGCACATGTGTTTGTCTTGTTCACGAATGTCTGGTAAAAATTATTAAATGAATGATTTGATGTGTGACACCACTCAGATGTGTGACAAATAAAACAGTGCAGTTGTTTGTTTGTTATACATATAAATGCTTAACTTACCATTGATTTATCTCCACAGGTATCAATTTGTACAGAAATAGTATCAAAGGATCTTTTTTTTGTCAACTACATCGTGGAGGTGTTCTGTGAAAGGGCTCATGATGATGACATCATGGATCTGTTCAGGAAGGTAATTTAAGAATTTTAATTGGTTTATTTTTCCAATGTTTTGATTTTGAGTTTTTTTTTAAGTAGAGTACAGTTTTTTCACTTTCAAATTGTTTATTTTTTATTTTTTTTATAGGTCAGCTCACGCATGGATGACGACCCACGTTTCACACGGCAGTGCAAAATATTGCCAAGTATAGAAAGAGTCACGCTTACAAAAAAATTCTACCTGTTCCCTGGACTTTGAGTATGTGCAGGTTCAATCAAAATCACACTTTTATGGCAATCTCTAATTCGACATCTAAACAAAACAAAAGTCTAAATATAAAAAAAAAGAGTGTGTGCTGTAAATTTGTTTCTGAAATGAAATATTTAAATTTAGTAAGAGTACTGAGCTCAAGACATAAATCTGTGCTGTAATTAAAATTATGACATTTATTAGCTTATATATAACCTAATTAATTCATCATTTGTATGTATCATTCTTACCTTTATTTTTTAAACTTGATCCCATTTAATGACATTCATCATATACTTTTCTATTACCATATTACTGTATTAACAACATAACCGATTAATAAGTTAAGTCCATGTCCATGAAATGGTGACAATGTGCAGTCAATTTTCCACCCACTTGTTTGTTATGAGAACATTTACAAATCTTTGATAAAAATGCAAATGAATCAATAAATCTTTTCTAATTTGTTGCCATCACTGTCTCTTGCCTGCGTATGCTTCTGCATTTGGTTGAAGCCTGAGTTAACTCATACTGAAGTTCTGTTCATATGTTAGCATATTTTAACTGAAATCTTGGCATGCCATCATAGAGTTGAGTTTGGCTTCATGGCACAGATGTAGCCGCTTCCCCGCTCAAATAAAGTGAAGGTAGATGTTATAGAAAATAAAACTAGTTAAGGCTATTTCAGCAGCTGTGAATAAATAATGCTCATTTGTTTTGACAATAAAATAATGTTTATCTCTATGGTTTTAAACTCATAATGGTTTTAAAATATCCTGTAAAGAAGAGCAGAAGCCTGTTTATGTTATACATTGTAACAAAGAACGTATGAATTTATCACAAAATAGACAACATTTAAATACGCAATGTTTTAGCTTGAATATCCGTAATTGTCTTTCTTCAATGACATTTGACCCCCGTCCAGCAGCAGAGACTCCAACAACACATCCATTCAGGACATGAGAGAGGAACCAATGAAGAATGAAAACAGACTGAGAATCAGAAAGACACATGAAATATAGGAGAGCAGACAGTGTGTGAGTGTGTGACGTCTGCTTTAAACACACACTAATCACTGCATCATCTCAATGTTTAGTGTCTGAATCTCTCAGTCCTCAATCTGAACTTTACAGATGTAACATGACACACAGTCCATTCATTATGTGCAAAGATTTATTGAACAAAACCAGTAACAGCTACACTGTACAGATGTTAAAATACAGAGACATTTTCTCCTGATCTGATGCTTAGAAGTTACTTACTTAGTAACTTAGATTCATTCAAATTAATTTATATTTTTTGCAATGTATTTGGACTAAAACCATTTTAAGTTTTCAAAAACACAGAAAAAAAAATAATTTAGAGATAAAGAGGTAACTATAAAATGTATCAAGTCAAGGTTGAACCAAATCAAAGACAAACATATGAATTACTCAGAATTGTAGTTTTGGCATAATTTTGCAAAGACAATAGTGTTAAACACAGAGTGAGGTACAACTTACAACAAAACCATAAAATGGATATTTCCGGACAATCCAGCAGGATGAAACTGAGACTGAGGATCCTCTGAAACTGTAACAAAATCTACAGTAGCTTTATGAGATCAAATGAAGAGCCTGTGTTTCTACAGACCATCATCTCTGACTCCCTGAAGTCTCCACTGACTCACACAATAACAGACTGGATACCAGATATCAGTGGCGTGTGGTCAGACCCTTCAGAACCTTCAGTGAAGGAGTGACAAATCAGGACAGCAAAAAAGATTCAAAAGTTATGAAATGGTAAAAAATATCTATCTATCTATCTATAAATTATTTAACAATAAATGTTATGTATTTAAATATAACATAAAAACAGCTTGACTACTGTTGTGTGTTTATGAAATGAAAATGTACCCTTCTGTGTTTCTTTGTGTAAACGCCGTAGAGTTTGTAGTAGTGCTATAAAAAACAGCAAGCACCTGGTTTATCTTACTCCCACCTCTCATGTATTTCTTAGAAACTATAAAGGAAATATATAACGATTACCTCAAATGGATTAACCTAATCTTTCCTGTTTGACAGAGGGTTCTAAGTCTGTGTTAGCCAATCAGAAAATCGATATGATATGATCTATATAGTTTACAGAGCTATTTGCATATTCACAAAATATTCTGATAGGTCCAGTAATTTATTCATATAAGCAAATCTGACCAATCACATCTCTTATTAGCACTGTGGAGGTTGGCCTTCATAGCCCATTGAAGAGGAGCCTTCCTGTACACTTTATGTAGAATTTGTTTGATTCCGTCATTTGTCACAATTGTGACTTTATATCTCCTTATTCTGACTTTATTTCAGATAATTGTGAATTTATATGTCATGATGTGACTTATAATGTGTTTCCATATGTGTCTTTTTGGTTCATCACCGGAGGCTGTTAAATCTGACACAGAGACACTGAAGAATCATTATAAACCCTAAATCCAGCACAGAGGGTTTCAGTGAATGTGGTGTTGAATGTGTATAAGTGTGTGAGTGTGTGTGTGTCAGAGACGCTGTAGAAGGACAGACTGCCGGCTGACACGTCCACATACACTCCTACTCTGTTAGAACAAGATGAAGGGACAGGAATGTTCTTTCTCTTACTATTGTGCCAGACAGAGTAAATATCATCACAACGGTAAAGATTCCAGGACTTTTCATTGTGTCCAAACTGACATTCACTCCCTCCTTTCCTGCTGATTCCTTTATATGCCACTGCGACATGACCCCATCCAGTCCATTCAGCCTCCCAGTAACAGCGTCCAGTCAGACTCTCTCGACACAGAACCTGCTCCTGGAGCACAAATCTCTCTGGATGATCAGGATACAGCTGATATTCTTTCTCAAATGTTGTTTTTTTGTTCCCATCAGACAGAGAGAGACGAGTGTGTGCTGTGTTTGGATCCAGAGTGAGATCACAAGCATCTGTGCACACAAAGACAGATCAGAAGAGCGGTGGCATTAAGAATGCAGAGGTTTGCATGTGTGTGTGTGGACTTACATTTCCGCAGTCCTGGTGTGATCCTGAAATTTCCTCCATGATCCAAACTGAGCAGAGAGAAAAACAAATAATGTTTAAAGGTGCAGTATATAATATTGGCTGCTAGCTGTTGTAATGGGTACTGCAGTCCATATTCAAAATATTGGAGAGAGTTGTTTCTCCCACCCCGTCCTCTGAATCGACACACACACGATTTGCCAGATTGAGAAACGCAACAGGAATGAGGGCGCATGACAATGGAAAGCGATACATTTCATGTTCCTTTCATGAGCCTTACATTGCAAGCTGATCAGCCAATGTAATAATTAGCAATGTTTTTACTGCAGAGGCTTTTTAGGTTGGGTAAAATCTGCCATCTTTGACTCAGTTGTTTGCTGGCTGCAATCCGCTGTGTTTTCCACCAACTGGCAACCCGTGTTTCAAAATACTATTGGGCAAATTTGCAGTGTAGCGGGATCACACAGACCAAAACAAAAACAGACATTCAACCCCGGAAAGCACATTTAGAAGTAGAATAACTGGCTGAAGCATTGTTTTTCATAGAAACTAGTAGTTGAACTTGTTTCTTGTATTTCTACAAGCATATTATGGTAGTTTTATGCTTTAGTAAAGTAAGGACCCAATATATTCTTTGCTTAGGAGTAAAAATACTTTTGAAATAGGTGACCATTTAGATGATCCTTTAAGAGGATATGCAAATATGTGGTAAACAACCAACAATGTCAGCTGTGAAAAGACAGACTAAATAGAGGAAATGAACCGGAGAAGATTTCCATGTAAAAAAAAAAAAAAAGAGCCTCAGAGCCACACCTACCTATTACATAAACGCCACGGACCAATGGTAGTTTGAAGGTGTTTACCAGACTTTTCTGACTTTTGTTTTTAGCTTTTCAAGAAAGTGTATGAATTTGCTTTCAATATTTACTAATGTCCTGCAGAGTTCAGCTCCAACCACAATCAAACACACCTGATCCAGCTAATCAAGTTTACTTGAAAATTACAGGCAGGTTTGTGAAGTCAAGGGGTTAGAACAGAAGTCTGCAGGAAGGCAGACCTCCAGGAGCAGGGTTGACAACGATTAATTGTGCACTTTATGAACATTCTGCAGATTTTATCTGAAATCGGTAACTACACTCGTTCGTTATTTAGTGAAAAAATAAAACTGTATAGTGTAGTCATTTTTTTTAAAGCTGAATTAAATTAAAACCTCTAGTTTTACACCTCTAAAGTTGGCTATAACAGATAAAAAATGTTGTTCTTACATGAGGTTTATGGATTTTTCTGTATTAAATCAGAGAGTCAGCAAAAAAATAATGGGAGCACAACATTTCAGAAAACATTATCTTAACAAAATATCCCTCTTAGGAAACATATGATTCATAACTAGCCCACATACTTGAGTATCTCCAGTTTGTAGTTTGGATCATTGAGTCTGTCGTTGAGCTGCTGGACTCCTGATTCTCCTGGGTGATTGTAGCTCAGATCCAGTTCTCTCAGGTGTGAGGGGTTTGAACTCAGAGCTGAAGACACATAACCACAGCCTTCCTCTGTCACCATACAGCCAGACAACCTACAGACACACAGTCAGATCATTAACAAACACACATCAACATTATGACCGACTGAGTGTGTATATATCCCTTATATGTTCTTACACACCTCAGTATCTCCAGCTGACAGTTTGGACTCTTTAGTCCATCAGAGAGCAGCTTCAAATCTGAATCCTGCAGGTCATTGTTACTCAGATCCAGCTCTCTGAGGAACGAGTTTGAAGATTGAAGGGCGGATGCCACAATTTTACAAGACTGGCAACTGAGATTACAGCCAGCAAGACTAAAAGAGAGCAGAACACAATTTTCTGTCTGTATATTCTCGAACAGTTAAAATGTATCAAACTGAAGTTATCTACAAATATTAAGTAACTTAAATGAGTATACAAGAGAGAAAAAAACACTCACAGAGCTTTCCTGCAGTTGATCACAGCTGGTATCAGTCTTCTTCTCCCCTCATCTGATGTGTTGTATTTCTTGAGGTCCAGCTCATCCAGCACCTCCTCTGACATCTGAAGCATGTAGGTGATTGTTGAGCAGTGAGCACGAGAGAGTTTCTTTTCTGAGTGTTTGTCTGATTTCACAAACTCCTGAATCTCACTGGACAGAGTCTGATCTTTGACTTCCAGCAGACAGAGGAACAGATTGATGGATCTTTCAGCGGAGAGTCCATGTCCATCTTTGATCTTCTCTTTAATGTACTGTGTGGTTCTCCTGATGCTCTCTGAGCTGCTCTCTGTGTGTGTCAGTAGATCCTGTAAGAGTCTCTGATTGGACTCCAGTGAGACACCCAGCAGGAACCGCAGGAAAAGATCCAGGTGTCCATTCTCACTCTCAAGAGCTTTATCTACTGCTCCTTTAAGCAAATTTTGTACTGAGGCAAAATTCTTCAGTCTCTCCATAGTTGTGATGGTAATAAACATGGTAGTAAAATGCATAGAAAGCAGCAAGAAACTCCTGAATGCTCAGATGAACAAAGCTATAGACTTTCTTCTGATGAATCACAGATTCCTCTTTAAAGATCTCAGTGCAAATCCCAGAATACACTGAGGCGTCAGTGACGTCTATGCCGCTCTCTCTCAGGTCCTCCTCATAGAACATCACATTGCCCTTCATCAGCTGTTTGAAAGCCACTTCAGCAAGTTTCACAATCACTTCTCTGTTGGACTGCAGGAGTTTCTCTGGATCTTTCTCTTCATACTTCTGATTCCTCATGTTGATCTGAATCAGCAGGAAGTGGATGTACATTTCAGTCAGAGTTTGAGGGATTTCTGCACTCAGATCTTTTTCCAGGAGCTTCTGAAGCACAGTGGATGAGATCCAGCAGAAGACGGGTATGTGGCACATGATGTGGAGGCTTCTTGCTCTTCTGATGTGTGAGATGATTCTCCTGGCTTGATGCTCGTCACTGATTCTCTTCCTGAAATATTCCTCCTTCTGAGGCTCGTTGAATCCCTGAATCTCTGTCAGACGGTTGATGTAATTGGAGGGGATCTGATTGGCTGCAGCTGGTCTGGAGGTGATCCAGATGAGAGCAGAGGGAAGCAGATCTCCTTTAATGAGGTTTGACATCAACACACCCACTGATGAAGTCTCAGTCACATCAGAAACTTTCTGAGCATCTGAAAACATCAGTGTGATTCTGCTTTCATCCAGACCATCAAAGATGAACACAACTTTACACTCCTCATAAATCTTTGAGTCCAGATCTTTAAGTTCAGGATGAAAGTCCAGTAGAAGTCTGTGAAGACTGTACTGATGATCTTGGATCAAATTCATCTCTCTAAATGGAAGCACAAACATGAAATCTACATCCTGATTGGCTTTTCCCTTGGCCCAGTCCAGAATGAACTTCTGCACAGAAATGGTTTTCCCGATTCCAGCGATGCCTTTAGTAAGAACAGTCTTGATTTGGTCTTTCTCCTCACATCCTAGTTCAGGTGAGGCTTTAAAGATGTCATTGCAGTAGATTGGAGTGTCTTGTGAGTGTTGTGTTCTGGCCGTTTTCTCCATCTGTAAAACCTCATGTTCTTCATTCACTCCTTCTCTCTCTCCCTCTATGATGTAGAGCTGTGTGTAGATCCTGTTCAGGAGGGTTTCATTCTTTTGGAGTTTGATTCCCTCAAACAATCTCTCATACTTGATCTTCATGCTGGTTTTGTGATGGTCTTTGACTCTCTGCAGGTCTCCAGTCTTCAGTGTGTGTGTCTGCAGGGTTGCTTCAGTTTTGTCCTGATAGTGGGATGTAGAGAATGGCACAGATCTGATCAGCTCTTGTATCTCTGCCCTGCTGTAATTAAAAAGTAAAGAGCAGCAATGCAGTCATTAGAATGACCATTAAATAACATCAGAAATATATTGGTTACTATATATGATTTTAGACCCCTCTTCATGTTAAGCATATGTTGCATACTCAATTTTTATTTTATTTCATGGCATTTCTTTCTTTTTCTTATTTTATTTTTTTTTTACTGAGTTTTTTCACTAAAATCATTTTTCATCTTAGATGCACTACAATAAATCAGCAAGTAAAGGTTTATACTAACGGAGGATCAGAGGTCACTGGTCCATCACTGAAATTAATGAGATGCCTCATGAATGTGTTACTCTTCAGAGACACACCGCTGGGTTCTGGAGACTCTGATCTCAGTCTCTTCCTCCTGCTGATACTGACAAATGACAAACAAACAAAATGGAATTTTGGAGCACTAGCTGTGCTGTATAACTAGAATGCTCCATATATTTACACTTATTTATTAATTAAGAAGACACTTTTCATCAAAAGCCATTTACAATTAAGTAATTGATTAAGTATTTTGATTTATTGATTTATTAGACAATATTGAAATTTGTACACAGAGGGATCATACGTCATTTCATAAACTGTCGAGGATAAAATACACAGAAAAGCAAAAGGCTTATTTCCATTGTGGTCCTCTATGTTTACAAAATGTAAGAACAGATCATATATGGAGAGAAATCACCATCAAGTTCAGAATCTCACACTACATCACTTTAAAATTAATGATAAAAAGCCATTTTTTAACTTCCTTTCTAAAATCACTTTCAACTTTTATCTGCTTTATACAACAAGGTAAATTATTCGTCATTTAGATGCAACTGTGGATGTGCTTTCAATATTACCTTGCATAGCTTATTTTGAGCAGTCTGCAATTTATTTTTTGTTCGTTTCGTACCACCACTAAACCAAAATGTTGCAGCATAATCATAGTGTGCCTGCACTAATGCTCCAGCTAACATTTTTTAAGTTTAAGTATTTAGTAAAGCCCCCTGTCTTGCTAAAAATGTTATCCCATTACATATTTTTGAACAAACTAAAACAGACATATTTTCTCCTGTCAATTTATTATCTAATACACATCCCAGATAGCCGAGAAATCTAGACGCACCCTAGCGGCAGCAAAATGTATTTTGCAGCCAGGGTAGTCTGGCAACTCTCCATTGACTTTCGAGCTGCAAAAACCTAAATTGGGTCAGGCCAATCACAACGTGTATAGAGTAGGCGGGGCGGGCTTAACATAATGACGACAGAGTTGCGACGGTTCCCTGCTACTTGAAAACAAAGAATGGCTGCTGCTGGAGAACAGTCTTTCGAATCGGCTTTGGCCGCGACTCTGGAGGACTTGGAGTTAAGTTTTTCTTTGAGAAAAATCATTCTTAAAAAAAGGAAGATGTGTTTGTAGTTTTGCCGGCCAGATATGGCAAAAGTTGAATCTATCAACTAGCTCCGCTGTTGGGAAAACGCTCTGGTTGGTTGAAGCGCTGTCCTATTGCGTGCAGAGGGAATTTGAAAGACAGCCGTTTATCCCGCCCCTCGGATTGAGCCGTGTCTATGGTGAGTTGCCAGACCTAACATCTTGATGTAGGTCTGGCTTGCCAGGCTACATCCCAGATACTTTACTTCCTGTTTTGGTGTAATGATCAAGTCACCAACCTTGCCGTGTAACAAGAAAGGAGTCAACAAATGAAGTCCACGCAAACTCTTTCTCCATAGCATTCTGTAGTAGGCTAGGCCAAGTGATTCATTCATTATTTCATTCATTCGTTAAGTAAATACAAATACAATGCCTAGAAAATCCCCCAAAAAGTCAAAGAACTTTCTTCACTGAGTTAGGCTAAATATCAGAATGACAGTTGACAGATGTGAGCGCGAAAACTACAAACACAACAGGTATTCACCTCAGAGAAGAAGATATGGATTAGGCCTATATTTTGTGTTGTATTATTGTTAATCTTGATTTGTCACAAATTGTGTGCTTTTCTGGGCGAGTCGGAGTGAACTGCAGAGCTGTCTCATGAACACGCAGTCAAGCACAGACCATCAGCCAAGGTCAGGATTTTTGTTAAATAATACATTAAATTTCATATCGTAGCCTATACCAGAACAATTCATTTAGACTATGGCACGTATCACATGGGATTATTTTGTGATACAGATGAAAAAAATGATGCTGGTCGCTATTCACAGCCATTAAATTTATTTAGGTTTTTATCCACGAGCAGGAAACCTACCTTTTGTGGTCATAAACAGTGGTACATAAACATAAACAAAGTAACGCATTACAGTAATGTAACTACTTTTTTCGGGTACAAGTAGTATAACGTGCTACTACTGAAAATTTGGTAATGAAACATAGTTGCTTTTTCAATTTGGCGCATCGTTACTTTACGCAGGGACAGATTTGACAGCGACACTGCCTTCTGTTACGCTGACGGCTGAAGCAGATGCAGAAGCAGGATCCAATTGCAGCAGGTTTTATTAAACAAACTCAAAAGATAACAAACTCAGACAGACTAGGACAAGAACACAGGAACAGAACAACCGAACAACAGCGTAACTGTAGACACAAAACAGTCAAACAAGAACTCACAAAGACAGGGCTGAAACACAGGGCTTAAATACAGGGGTAAACGAGCTAGACAGAATAACAAGGGGGCGTGGTTAATGGGAAACACCTGGGATGACTAATAGACAGACAGGGAACCACTAAACATGACAGGACACAAAACCACATCGTGACACCTTCTCAGCTGCGCGCTTGCCCAATAGTCTCAAGCTCCACAGTCCGTGACAGAGGCTGGTAGCAGAGCAATCAATTCTGTGAATTACACTGCGCAAACCAAAAGTAATACTACACACCGGATGAAGAAAGTTTGTCTCTCCACAGAACATAAAATATTTATTTAATTGTATTTATTTAATTGTATTTTTCGTGTTCGCATTTATAGGGAAAAAACAATGTTATGGATGAGACAGTTCTCTGTTACGGGCGTGACCGCTCTGAAAGCGACACTAAAACACTGCTTTAGGCCCCGATCGCACCAAAAGCGTTTTTCAGGTTTGAAAACGCGAGGCGCACAGCACTGCCCCGATCACACAGAACGAGCAGTGCACTGCGTTTTTTATGTTGCTAGGCAACCACCGAAACAGCTGTCCTGTCAGTCAAGTAAACGTCAAATCAGCCTTTTATTAACTATATTTACTTTCTGTTAACATTGTGGTAGTTACGGTCCGTGGAGTCGTTAAGCTCCTGGTAACCTGCGAGAGCACCACAAGTCTATCCTCTATCATCGCACTCTCTGGGCGTTCAAAGCAACTGCAGCCTTTATCAGCACTCACCCACTGCAGGCTTCTGGAATACACTGTAAATCACTTTGTATAAAAGCATCTGTTAATGCTGAAATGGCCAGTGTCTCACCTGGGGTCAGAGGTCATTGTTGCATCACTGAATTCAGACGGAAGATTCCTCATGGATTGATCACTCTTCACAGACTCACAGCTGGATCCAGGAGATGGAGAACTCATTTCAGAGGCAGTGTCCTCATCTTGTCTTTCAGTATGGAAACTCATTTTAGATTTCTCCTGCTCTCATTTCTCAAATCAGATGTCAGACCTTTTGTGAAGAAACACAGTTATTTTTAAATACTTTTCTGTAGTACGATGTTGCAATAAAGTACATCTTAATTATTTTTTAGAACATTGACTTCATCCATATTATAATGAACACAAACAAATATATCTCATTGTAAACTAAAACATATGGTAATTTAAAGGTTCTTTAGGAATATTTGTTATTTTCTAAATATGCCAATAGGTTTAAACCTTGTACAGAACCGTTTAATGCCCCTTTAACCATTTAATGAACCTTTAACAGAACATGCGTTTCCAACTGTTCAATAAAAGACACTTCTATCCTCTTCTTCACCAAGCAAGTAAACAAAAGAAAAGTTTAATTATTAGGGTTTTGGATAAACATGCCCAGTCACAAAAACATTAAAGCCATATTGTGATTTCAAATTTCCTTTTACTGTTGTGAAATGCACTGTCCAGATACAATTTTAATGATTATATAATATTATATTAAACAAACTATTATTATTACTATATAAAAAATATTCCTAGTACACAGCAAAATCCCCAGTGTTAAATTAACACTCCTCAGTGTTTATATGTGTCCACACTACAGGGTGTTAAAAATTAACACTGAACAGTGTTGAAGTTAATGAGATAATTAAGTTAACACTGAAGCAGTGTTGAAGTTAATGAGATAATTAAGTGATTAATTAAGTGATGATTGGCTATTAGTGGTGACACCTGATGTTAATAAGCAGAATCATTGAAGGAAAGAGAAACAAGAACAGAAAAAAGAGAAACACAAGAACTACTGACTTCGAGTTGTTGCACTTATTATTACCAGTTTGACTTTATTTCTGTCAAACTGACTTTTATTACTTTATTTTCTTTTCTACATCGACAAAAGTTCTTGAGATTTAACAGAAGTTTAGACGGTAATGTTTTATGGAATTTTTATTTTCAAGTCACCATTTTGGTGGTCAGTGTTTGCTTTAGTTGGACTCTTGACACTTTTCATATTTCAATATTAGTTTTTCTCTGGTTGCTGCAACTCTGTTTATAAAGCACATTTGTTACTGCAAGAGAAAACATGACTTGCTCACAATATGTTTTGATGATAAAAACATTATCATGTAGTGACCTGATTCACTGATGTCATTCAGAGTCTAAATCTTTGACTATATGCTTGATGTCTTGTCTTAGTATTGGTGATTGTAGCTCTGAGATTCTACAGTTTGAGATCCAACAGCAATATCAAAAATTTTGAAAATACTTTGAGCAAAGAAGTTACTGTGTTTAAACACACAGACATCAAGAATCAGCATATGAGTCTCAACAATGGTGACAATAAACAAACTAGTGACAAACAGATCAACTCTGAACATCACAAAACAAGCTACTAAAGTCAGAACAAAACAATAGCAAAATAAAAGCAAACAGAAAAAACAATGAAAATTACAGGACAATTCAGCTGCATAATTTATTCATGCTGCAATGCATGATGTCAGCCATTGATGCATTCTGATTGGTGGCTCCCATCATGCATTGAAACATTAAGCATTTGTTTGATTGTCACCATTGTTGAGATTCATATGTAGATTCTTGATGTCTGTGTGTGATTTTAAAAGTTTTAAATCATTAAAATATTGCTGAAAAGTAACTACTGTAGTGGAAAATTAATAAAACAATTGGATAAATCAGTTTATAATGATGGGTGACATCATTGAAACAGGTCACTAGTACTTTCATCATTGAAACATAACCAGTGCTGAATTTCCAAAAGCATCTTAAACTTAACTTGCTTGAAGACCAACTGCAACAAATGGTCTATACGATCAAATTAGGCTTGTGATGCTTTCAGGAAACACAGCCCAAATCATAGTTTCTCTTGCCACAACACATATGCTCTATAAGCACAGAGTTGGAGCAGCAAGAGAAATACTAATGTTTAATAATAAAGTGTCAAGAGCCCAACTAAAGCAACCACTGGTCACCATAATGGTGACATGAAACGAAGCATTCCATAAAACATTACCATCTAAACTTCTGTTAAATCTAAATAAGACCGTGTGTAGATGTATGACAGAAATAAAGTCAAACTGGTAAAATAATAAGTGCAATAATGGCTCGAAGTCAGTAGTTCTTGTGTTTCTCTTTTTTCTGTTCTTGTTTCTCTTTCCTTCAGTGAGTCTGCTTGTTATCATCAGGTGTCACCACTAATGGCCAATCATCACTTAATTAATCACTTAATTATCTCATTAACTTCACCACTGCTTTAGTGTTAACTTAATTAACTCATTAACTTCAACACTGTTCAGTGTTATTTTTTAACACCCTGTAGTGTGGACACATATAAACACTGAGGAGTGTTAATTTAACACTGGGGATTTTGCTGTGTAGGCTAAATCGCAGGAAATCAGAAGTAATTTATACGTCGTCAACGTTTCCGCCATTTTGGTTAGAATCTAATGTCGAAATATAATGATTTGTGTTTTAAATCTCATGTAAAGAGGTAACTGCATGATAACATGAAGTATTTTCTGAACTTACCACAAAATATGCGACCGTTTAAATATCCACACAGTTCACAGGCTTAAAGCCTCGGAATGGCGTCTCTTCTCTTCCGTATCTTTTACTTTCGTTTCTACTGTGTGTCTCTACCTGGTGAAGGTGTGTCTTGTTTACTGTAACTTCACACTCGTATGAATAACAAACTCACTCCCTCTAGTGGCGCAAAGAGTCATCGCAGATTCAACAGGACTGTATTCTGATACCTGTGTGTGTGTGTGTGTGTATGTGTGTGTGTTTGGGTATGGGTGACTTGAATAAAACCTTTATGTTGATGATAGCACAATAAGCATTTTTAGGTTAGCTGGGGCCTGTTTCAGAAAGGAGGTTCAACCAGCTATGAGTTAAAACTTGAACTCTGAGTTGACTTACCCTGAGATGGGAAACTCTGAGTTTTCGGTTACAGAACAGCTGAAATGAGTTAGTTCAATCAACTCTGAGCTATCTGACTCTGAGTTAAGTGTGTGCACCACAACTATAAAAAGCGTAGATATATATCCCATATATAGCATATCCCATATCAATGGAGCGCAGATATTATGAGTCACCAAGGCAACAGCGTCAGACAAAAAGAGGTCTGCATATTTCTCACCAGCAGAACTGGATGAGCTTCTGCAAGCATATGGAGAGTACCAACACATATTATTTAATTTTTTTTAAATCGTCTGCAGCAGCGAAGGACAGAGAGTTAGCTAGGGAGAAAATAGTTGCTCAAGTCAGTGCGTAAGTTTACATTTTAATTACTGTTATACAGTGTTGGATGTAATTAATTAACAAGTAATCTAAATTCTGTAATTTAATTAAAGGAATTACTATTAATTCTTCTGTAATTTAAAGTAAATCTGATGTAATTGCATTAGATTATAGAACGATTTTGTATATTTAACATACCACTGTACATTTTTAAAAGGTATATTTTTAATGTAACCTTCTCCCTCTACACACTTTGGTCAATTCAAGAATAATTCATGCAATTGTATATTGTTTATTTGAAAGCATTAAAAGTGCAGTTTCTTGTCTCTCCTTGTATTGTTCAAGTGGTTGAGCATGGGATTTCGTTGATATGGGATTTCGTAATTAGTAATAAGTAGACCAATACTTTCTAAAGATAGTCATTATTACATTAATAATGTAATAAATAATAATAACAATGTAATAATAAATTTGCCGGAAGTTTGTCTGGGTTTTCCCAGGCTAGTTTGAACCTTCTATTCATCAAAGAATCCTGACTTAAAAAAAAAAAAAAAAAAAAAAAAAAAACATTAATAATAATCAGAAATGTTTACTGGGCAGTAAATCACATCAGCATATTATTCCCTCAGGAAGATTTCATGTTTTCTTGCGTGGCTGGATGTTGTACTCATGAACAATAATCACGTTGTTTGAATTCACCAAAACTGATATGCCGAAATCAAAATCCGGCCGGACAGTGAAAGGGATTAGCCGTTAGCGCGAGTCCGGATCGAACAGGGAGCGACCAGACAGCAGAGGATTCTGTTCGCAAATCAAACAATGATTTGTCCCAAATTAATAATTAATTCTCAATTTAGAGTTTGTTATTCGTATGAACTGATGCGCGTGAGTGTGGGCTGTGATTGGATGATGACAGGTGTCATGATCATTCTCAAGTGTTGTGTTGCTGTTGTATCAGTCAGTGGTTAGATCGAGACAAGGGAGGTCCCGTACGGGACAAATAAATTAGACCCAAAATACAGTTGGCAACCCTAGTTGGAGGTATCAAAAGCCATCATACATCTTTTTGTCTAGTGATCTTGTTTTTCCTGCTTGTCTTTTCACGTGTCAGTGGGCGGAGCCAAAGAGGCGATGATGAAGAAGTAGGCGTTGAACTGATTCTGTAGAGGCAGTCTTGTTTTCTTGTAATATTGGGGACTTTTTTTTAGACTAAAGGTTTCCTGAATCGTGTAGTATGTTTTGTAGAACAATGACCTCTTATATGTGAAATGATCAGAGAAAATGTATGTAAATAACTCTTTAAAACAGTTGGACATTTTTTCTCTAGTGCTCTATTTGTCAATTTAATGTAGGTATCTATACATTTCAATTTCTATGAATTGTGTTACTTTATATAGCAGTTTTATTTTTATTTCTACCTTTTTTCATTAAACTCTGTGGACCCAAGAACCAGTACATACTTTACAAGTTTTGTAAAGTAAACATTTATGGAATTTATGATCATAATAATTTATTTGTTGATCCTAAACACCTTAAACCTTATGTGCCTGCAGATTTTGCTATGACCTTCGGTTCTGTAATGACCCTTTCAGCTGAGGGAAGAGCATCTTTCAGCTTACCCTTTAAAGATAAACACAAATATTACACATACACATGTATATTGCACAAAAAGATACATGCATTTGTTTATACCTTGTAACTTCCTTGGCAATAAACTGGGCTGCCATACCCAAGCATTTAATAATTACATAAATAGAGCAAAATTTCTCGCCTTGCGTTGCCGTACAGCCTGTTGTAGCGGCTGTGTTTCGTGCCATTCATGTTCATTGTCCTTACATGTTGAACATATGGCCTTATCATCCGTTTGACAGAACAGTTAAATTTTCTCTCTGTGTATCTGACAAACTTCTCCGTCCCTCTCCTTCCTCGAGTTGTTCTCTCTCAGGTAAGACTCACAGGTGTTCCTCAGGCTCAGATTGGACACCGGTGGCTGAGGTGAAAGCTGTCGACAGACGGGACAGTTTCTGGATCTGCTCGAGGTCCAGTGATCATTAATGCACTGACGACAGAAACTGTGACCACAGCTCAATAACACAGGGTCAGTGAAGAGCTCAGTGCACACGGGAGAGTGCCAACAGAGCCATGAAGAGAGACAGAAGACTAAGATTAAATTATTCCCTGAGATAAGAAAAAAATAAATAAATCATGAGCAACTGAGAGAGAAAACAAAGAAGACACAGCAAAGGTCAAGGACTTCCTCATATATGCCCCTCCCATTTTTATGAGAGAGGAGGAGTTAGAGTTAGACAGGTGGATCACAATTAAAATGATAATGGGTTGAAGTAAAAAAAGAAAGAAAACATGCACATCCCTGATACAAAATGTATCCAGATGATGTTGGTTTGTTATTGATGATAACAACATAATCATCACCTACACTGTTAGCCCTTGCTGTAAAAAAAGGCGTAATTCTGACAATATCATACCATTTTCCATTAAAACAGTAATATACTGTAGAAAACAAAACTAGCCTACAGGAATATACTGCAAATGAACAGCGCTCAAAATCGACACTCAGAGGCTGTTTTCCCAATCACACCCTATACCCTCATTCACTATTCCCTACATTAGTTCACTAATAAAGTCCCCTTGACAGAGTGAATGAAAAGAAGTGAGTGAATTGAGACACTGATGAACACCTGATAAGCAGAATCACTGAAGGACAGAGAAACAAGAACAGAAAAAAGAGAAACACAAAAACTACAATTGACTTCCAGCAACACTGAGTGTGAAACCAGTTTACGATTATTTCTTTCATACATGTACAAAAGTTCTTGTTGAGAATTAACAGAGATATAGTTAATAATAAAGTTTGTTGTCACCATGATGGAGATCAGTATTTGCTTTAGTTGGTCTCTTGTACCTTAACTTCTCACCATTCATCTCTCTCTGGCTGCTGTAACAGTGAGTTTATAAAACACATTTGTTATGGCAAGAAAAAGTCAAGACATTTACATTTATTCATTTAGCTGACGCTTTTATCCAAAGCGACTTACAATTGCTATGTATGTCAGAGGTCGCACGCCTCTGGAGCAACTAGGGGTTAAGTGTCTTGCTCAGGGACACATTGGTGTCTCGCAGTGGATTCGAACCCGGGTCTCTCACACCAAAGGCATGTGTCTTATCCATTGCGCCACACCACACCACAAGAGGAAGATGATCAGGTGTTTTTGGCTTTTGTGATCATGTCACAGTCATCTTGGATTATCTGATTTTCAGATTTTCCTGCATATATTTATTGAAATTCTGGGTATGTCATATTTAGCATAAATCAGTGTATCTACAAAATGAAATCAAAATTTCTGTAATCAGGACTTCTGAAAAATAACAATCATATAATGCATTCAATTTTATTTTACTCCTACTTGACTCAGACACACACAGACATCAAAAATCAGCACATGAATCTCAACAATGGTGAAAAGTTTCATGTCGCAATGCATGCTGGGTTCCAGGATAATATAAAACTCCCAGCATGCACCGCTGCATGAATAAAAAAAAAAGAAAAAATATTGCCTCCATTGTTGAGATTAATGTGCTAAATTGTGATATCTCTGTGTTTCTAAAACATAGTGTAGCTTTATTTTTGGTTTATGCATGATGTGTTAAAAAAAATTAGTCATAGTAATTTATTGCTGTAGTTTCACAGTGGTGGTAATGTAACACTTTTGATCGAGGATAAAACTCTGCATGAATAAGAATGAATTCCTTAGTGAATGAACCGGCAATATGATGAATTTGTCACCATTAGCATTACAACCGCAATCATTCATAAACTGTGTGTGTGCACAAGTGTGACTTGCAAAAACACAGTAGTAAAAGAAAAACTAATGTTTTAGCATCAGCGTCCCAACTAAAGCAAGCACTGATCTCTATAATGGTAACTTCAAACCAAACATTTTCAATTAAACATCTTAAGCATTATTATTTTTTATTATTATTATTTATTATTATTTATTATTCATTATTATTAAACTTCTGTAGATGTATGACAGAAATAAAGTCATACTGGTTAATAATAAGTGTAATAATGTGTAATGGCTGGAAGTCAGTTGTAGGTCTTGTGTTTCTCTATTCTCTGTTCTAACAGCAGGTGTTCATCACTAATGCTCAACAATCACTTACATATTCTCTTAATTATCTCACTGCAACACTGTCTCAATGTTACTTTTACTCTTTGTAGTGTGGATTTCCCTGTGGGGTTGAAAGGGTTAACAGTGTAAGATAAAAAGTCACACCCACAAAATGTATTTTAACAGTAATAAACTGTAAGTTATAAAACAGGTTTATACTGGCAACACTGTTGCCAGTACTTTACTGTAAAATGTATTTTTTGGGTCACCATTGTGCAGAAGAGTAGAGCCTGTGCTTCAGTCCAGGAGAAGATCTACAAACATTGATGATTTGCTGCATGTTGCTTTATTTAACAGGCGGTGACTGTGTAGTTGCTGGTCCAGTGGAAATCTTTTTATGTACAATAGTTTTTTAGTGGTCTCAAATGAAAGAAGTTCACAGTAATACTTTGCTCACATTATTAATGCATTATACATTTTAGTTAATACATTTAAATGACAGTTGGTCAATTTAAGGCAGTCGGTTTCTGCAAGTGTAATTAGTTAACTTGAATTAGAATTTAGTGCATTTTTACAGAAACAAACTAGATTACAGTAAAGAACTGTACAATTAACAGTATTTTACTGGCAACAGTGTTGCCAGTATTTTACTGTAAAAAAACCTGGTAAGGTCTAACAGTGTAGATTCAGTATGCAGTCTTTATGTGTGGTGTTGTTCATTTTATATTTTAAGTTTGATTGAGATCCAGCAGTGTCATCATCATCTATGAAGGATTTTAAATGAATAATAAGACACAAACATTTGAACTGCTGTGATATTTAGACACAAAGAGAGATCACTGTGAGATCAAATTGTTGACTGGGTAGCAATGATGATTGTAGACAGTTTGCTACAAAAATTTGTGCAAAGCGTTATGGGACGTAGGAAAAAGGTGGAGATTTTTTAAAAGCTTGAATGCTCAAGCGTGGGCGAGACAGAAAGGAACAAAAAAATGAAGTATTTCTGGAAACACCTTAAGAGAAAGCGAAACACTTAAGCGAAGCACAAGGAAGTGCAGACAAACTCTACACGAAATTTTGTTCAACCAGAGATGTAAGTAAATAATTCCATATAATTCACTTTATGAAATGTTTTCAATATCTGATATATTATATCAACCCAATTAAAAGTTTCACAAGGTGTTTGATTGACATAAGTTACAATCATTATAGGACATGAAGGGAAGTTTTTAAAGGTTGCTTTTTAAAGGTGACTTGACTTCAGACGAAATCATTAACCATAGTTATTTGATCCTGCCGTTCATTCATTTGTATTTCTTCGATATTTTGACTCAATTTTAAAGTTTCTCTTCACCTGTTGTACACAAACAAGCCTCATGACGTAATAAAGAGATACTGAAAGCTGTTTGATGTAGGCAAATTGTTATATTTGTACACAATTTTCTGTCAAATTTGAGTATTTAAGTAATTTCTTCTCTAGCTCATTTTGATTGGTTAAACTGACCTTATTATTAAGCAGTGGATTCAGTGGATACTTTGACCTTTAATGTACAGTAAATGACTGACAGTAAAAGTGTCGTCACTCACTTGATGCATCCAAAAGTATTTTGAACTGAGAAAGAAATATGAAAAAAAAAAAAAAAAAATATATATATATATATATATATATATATATATTTTAAATATAGCCCTTTCACACAACAATCTACTGATCTAAGAGGTCAATGTGTGACATGATCCTCCTTAAACATCTTTTCACTTGTATTTTACAACTCAGAGTTCACCTAACCTCCACTTATAATTCCTGCTCTCCAACTTTCATCTACTTTTCTGAAAGGAACAGGTTTTGTGAGTGGAGTGTAACTGCATCGTGAACTATTATCAATAGTTTTTTTTGTTATGTGAACTGCTTTAAAGAGCACAATTAATGAATTATAGTTCCTGAATCAAGACTGTTTTTTTTCTCCTAGTGACAGAAAATGGACGCCGCCACAAAAAAACTGATTCTGGACGCTCTTGAGGAGATCGTGAATGCAGATTTCAAGCGGTTCATCTGGCACCTGTGGAACGGTGTAGGATCAGACATCGAGCCTATTCCTCAGGCAAGGCTGGAGAACGCGGATCGCCAGGATGTTGTGGATCGCATGGTACAGAAGTACAGTACTAATGCTGGGACTGTTGCAGTACAAGTGCTGTTGAACATCAACCAAAATTCTCTCGCAAAAAAACTTGATTTGAAACTTCAGGAAGGTAATACTGGTCTATGATTTAGTGCTGCTCTCTGAAGTATATCGTAGTGATTCCATGCAGACAAAAAAAAAAAAAAACATTTACCTGTGAGATCGGTTGACAAGTCAGATCATTGTTTTCAAGCTTGTGTTTTATATAATGAAAATGTATGTTGTTCTGGTATTAAATATACTATGTTATTTATTATACTCATTGCTGTATGTATTATTTTTTATATGTTTTGATGTCTGTATTTGCTTGTCTCATATAAAACAAACATCCTCTCTTTTCTCTCTTCTTCAAGCGGGTTCTGTTCGATAAGAAAGAGTTTGTCTCGATCACATGGGACGGTCTGTCTTTGGACGACTGCTCCGCTACTGTGAGGTGCTCAGAGGCTTCTGGGAGATCTATGAGGGTCATGACTCCATCTCCAGCCCTTCTTCATCTCTAAACAAGGACTTTGAAACATAAACACGGTCTAATCAACAATCTCCCACAATAACATTAAGTCTTGCAGTTAAATTAAAATTCAGTGAGGATAAAGTACAGTCACATCTACCGTAATAGAGCCATAAATAAATGAAGTCAAGGGATTCTCCTAACGTGATGCCTGATGAGATCTTATAATTTAGTTTAGATCTTATAATTTAGTTAGATTTTTACTGATTGCGTATAATGGGTGACATATTGTTTGAGCAGTTACATTCTAATGTTGTTTTTATTTGTTATACTTATTTTCAAAATTTGGTGTTAGATGTTGACATTAAACACCAATCATTAATGGTAGAGGATGATGAATGATTATGATATTTACATTTACTCATTTAGTATGTTATGCTGTGAATGCTTTGTTTGGGGATTGATAAATATAGATAATTGATGGATCATTATTTGGAGTGTGTGAGTTTCTGGGCTAACGAGAGTGATTTATGAAAAAACACATATAGCAAGCAACCATTAAAGCAATGTTACATCAATGTTAATGTGTCAATGTTAACCGCATTGTTTCAACATAATGCTTGCACTCTCAGATGAACTGAGCTGTGAAATGAAATGAACTGACTTTAAAGACAGCCTGAAATCAACTACAAATAAAATACATTCAATCTGTGAAGATCTCAGCAGAGGAGGATTAAACAACTCCACAAACAGCATTACCAGCTTCACGTATTACTAACCAGACTGACTTTATTTCTGTCAGACGTCTACAGAAGTTCTTATTGAGAATTAACAGAGGTTTAATGTTGATGTTGTATTGAAAATGTTTGGTCACCATTGTGGTGATCAGGGTTTGCTTTAGTTGGTCAGTTTGACTCTTGGCTTTTATGCGAGTTTGTGGTCTTTGTAACAGTGTTTACTGAAACGTATAATTTGTTGCAAAGAAAGACAGAAACAAAGATGATCAGGTGATATAGTTTTCAGCATCATTAGGTACTTTGCATGCTATCTTGGAAGGCTCTGTTTTTCTGATTATAAAATATCTGTAGTATTCAAATCAAAATAAATTGTATTTGATCAACAGTAGTGAAGGAGTAATGATTAATGAGCTTTAATAACATTTTTTTTCTGCTAATGGGCTGGTATTTTGTGTCTGTATTAGTGGCTCTCTGGTGTAATAAAGATGCTCAGAAAGTTTCTGATGTGACTGAGACTTCATCAGTGGGTGTGTGGATGTCAAAGCTCATTAAAGGAGAGCTTCTTCCCTCTGCTCTCATCTGGATCACCTCCAGACCAGCAGCAGCCAATCAGATCCCCTACAAATTGTGTGTGTGTGTGTGTGTGTGTGTGTGTGTGTGTGTGTGTGTGTGTGTGTGTGTGTGTGTGTGTGTGTGTGTGTGTGTGTGTGTGTGTGTGTGTGTGTGTGTGTGTGTGTGTGTGTGTGTGTGTGTGTGTGTGTGTGTGTGTGTGTGTGTGTGTGTGTGTGTGTGTGTGTGTGTGTGTGTGTGTGTACAGCTTTCTGAGGATCAGTTTGAGTTTTAAACCTTCTGCATGAGGACAAAAGCCATATTCGCACGGGATTAGTATTACCTGGTGACCTCTAATCATTTGTAATAATTGTGGAGGTTGTCCGTGATCTTAATCCCGTGCGAATCGCCCATGTCTGTAATTTGTAAAGTAAAAATTCCCTCGCAAATGACCTACCATATTTCACCGAACCTGTGATAATATTAGTCCCGTGTGAATCGGCATCTCTGTGATTTGGAGCGGTCGTTTATAATTTTTTCAAGGTTTTTGTTTCCTGTGCGCTTTTTTATCCATCTTTCGCAAAGAATGGAGGCTGCGTTGGAGTGTTTCTGTCACAGGCCACCCCTAGACCACTGTCACCCAGAGGAGCGTATCAAGGAGGAGGCAAGAGGCAGGAGTAAAAGGAATGGCAACTTTATTTTATATTAAAAAGCAATTAAGAAATCCTAATCTAAAGTTCCTTGTCCTCTTCTTCCCAGGGACCCGGAGCAGCACCGCCGCGGGTATGGACCGGCGAGTATCTCAGGTGAGTATCACAGGTGAGTAAGGATATCGAGGCTCACTTCCTTCACAGACTGGTGTCAGACTCCCAGTGGGAGAGCGTTGGACAGGTGCGTATCACAAGTGAGTAGAGAGAACGGGGATCACTTCCTTCACAGGTGAATGTCAGACTTACGGTGGAAGGGCGTTCGACAGGTAAGTGTCACAAGTGAGTAGAGGGATCACGGCTCACTTCCTCACAAACTGGTGCCAGACTCACAGTGGGAGAGCGTTAGACAAGTGGATATCACAGGTGAGTAGAGAATCACAGCTCACTTCCTCCACAGACTGGTGCCAGACTCACGGTGGGAGAGCAGTAGACAAGTGAGTATCACAGGTGAGTAGAGGGTTCAAGGTGCACTTCCTTTCCAGACTGATGCCAGACTCGCAGTGGGAGAGCAGTAGACAGGTGAGTATCACAGGTGAATAGAGGGTTCAAGGTGCACTTCCTTTCCAGACTGGTGCTAGACTCGCAGTGGGAGAGCAGTAGACCGGGGAGTATCACAGGGGACAGAATCGACTTCAACAGCAATACGCAGTTCTCACATGGGTTGCAGGGGACGGATAACTTCACACCATGCAGGTGGGCTTCAGGGCTGCAGCAGACTCAAAGTTGCAGACAGAGCGGGGTTTCTCTAGAACAGACAGAATCAACTTCAACAGCAGTACACAGCTCTCACGTGGATTGCAGGGGACAGATAACTTCACCCCATGCAGGTAGGCTTAGGACTGCAGCAGACTCGAGTCGCAGGCTGAGCGGGGCTTCTCCAGGACAGACAGAATCAACTTCAACAGCAATACAGTGCTCACGTGGGTTGCAGGGGACAGATAACTTCACCCCATGCAGTTGGGCTTCAGGGCTGCAGCAGACTCAAAGTCACAGACAGAGCGGGGCTTCTCTAGAACAGACAGAATCAACTTCAACAGCAATACACAGTTCTCACGTGGGTTGCCGGGGACAGATAACTTCACACCATGCAGGTAGGCTTAGGACTGCAGCAGTCTCAAAGTCGCAGGCTGAGCGGGACTTCTCCAGGACAGACAGAATCAACTTCAACAGCAGTACACAGTTCTCAAATGAGGTGATGTTGTCTCGCAGAGGTTCTTCTTTCTAGACACCGCACGTAGATGTAAGCAATCTCACTCAGCTCTCACGGTAAATAGTAGACCCCCAGGACACATGGGCGGTTGCACAGCAATAAAAGATATTCTTCCACACACACACTGCAATCCAACTCTAAGCATGCAATCGTGAGGGGAAACGTCAATTTAAACACTGCAACTTCACTCTTCTAGTGCGCATAAGGCCAGCACTCACCCGCAAGTCCTGGTCTACTGCACTGATGATCGCCAGGGGCGGACAGAACACTCGAGAGATTTTTCCTCACGGTCACAGACGGACTTCACTTCGCTGAACTCCAATCGGGGAGAGGAGGTGAGAGATCGACAAAGAATCAATATTTCACTCGGTGAAAGGTGTACACATGCTCCAAACACTTCAATCCAATACCCAATTTAGTGGAGAACACATGCAATTATGAGATTCAGTTTGTTAACTACTCATCTCTCTCTTCTCCAGCTCAGTCAGCGCATTTCATTCCTCTGGGCCGTCCTCGCGTCCTCTCAAACAACGCTCCTCTTCCTTCAAGACAACCCCTCAACTGCAGTGCCCATTACCAATTCCCCACGAGAGAGAAACCACCAACGATCGGGGGGAGGACGATCCAGATCAACAGGGCAGAAGAACAACACAGCACCACAACATGGCACAGCACACAACACCCAGCCTTCTCCTCCTCGTGTGTTTTATCCTCTCAAAAAGCGGGAGTGGCCTCAATCAGACGCTCATAGTGAAGTCCCTACACCTGTCGCCAATCTGCCGATTAGTTGTCATGACGACAAACACTCATACAGATCTGGAGCTGTTTGTCACCCCGTGACATTTTGATAGTATTTTGGGTGCTGGGTCATATCGCTATAGCCTACACCATAAAACTATACAATTTGCAGAAAGAGAAAGCTGGAAACCATCAGAAGAGCAAAAACAAAAAGAATGTTTAGATGGAGATGGATGACATGTGTAGCAGCATAAGGTAAGGAACATTCTTCTGTTTATGTTATATCATACAGCACGACAAGACATTTCCAGACAATAGCCTATTGACATCATATATGGGAGTCAGTAAATTAGAGTAAAATCACAGGCTTCGTTTATCCCGTATGAATGCGACGCACGAAATTCAGATGTGTGTGTGTGTGGGGGGGGGATTTCTAAATCACACGAGGTCGCCAGATAATACTAATCCTGTGAGAATAGGGCTATAGTGAGTAAAGTGAGCACCTTTAAAGAGCTGTTTTAGAGTGAAAGGGTTAGATCATTTACTCACCCTGGTGTTGCTCTAATGTCGTAAGCTCTTCTTTCTATTTGGAACAACAAAAGTATAATTTTTCACGTGTGCATATAATGGCAGTGAATAATAGAGACCATCATCAAGCTTAAAAAAAAAAACTCACAGATTGATCCAATACACATCTTAGCCTAGAAATCCAGACCTAAATCTAAAATATTAATGGTCTGGCGTCGACTAATGAAAATTGACCAGCTCGAGGGGCGGCACCAAGCATGCATTTGAAAATCTCACTGCACGCAATTGGATAACACTACGACCAATCACAACAAGTTATCACTTAGCTACCAGCGGAGCGAACTGGTAGATTAGACTCTTGCCGTATCCGGTCAGCAGAACAGCAAAAATACATCCTTCTTGCAAAGGAACGATTTGAGCGCTGTCTTCTGTTCCTCTTTTAGAGAAAAAGTCTAAATCTTTCACTGTAGCGGCCAAAGCCGTTTCAAACAAATGGTGTTCATCCATAGCCATCTTGCAATGTTTACTAATGACTTCGACGTTGCAGCGCTGTCGTCTTCTGTTTAGCTCGCCTCTTGCACACCTATATCAGATAGCCCGATGTGATTGGTGTAGCTTGGATACAAGGGCATATTTAATGATCATCATTACTCGACACCAGAGTAGCTCGCTGAGCAAATTCACCTTGTGCTCTCGTGAGAACTCTGGATTATCAGGGTATACACGTGAGAAATAAAGAAAATATTGTTTTATTTCCTCAATCTCTGCTCGGTCTGAAGAAGGGATAATTAATTGATAGTTATGATATGTTCATGACGTTATTTTGACTAATTATTAAGAAATTATTGACTGAAGCCTCCAGTCCCCCCTGCTGGAGACAATATATAATTGCATTACTCTGAACAATCATTCATATGAGAATGAGAACATGCAGCTCACATGAACAAACTACAAACACACTGATAAGTGACATGCTCTGTATGCACACACACACACACACACACACACACACCGTTCTAGTAACTTTAAAAAAAAGAACTGTAGAGAGTTCTTGATAATTTACTTGGATTCAGGATCACATGTTCTGAAAAGAACAGGGAATAGTCACTTATGTTGATAAACTAAACAGTTTTACAGGAATGAACAAGTCATACTCACAGTAAAGGCAAAAGTACTTCATTTTTTCCAATTCTTGATGTATGCAAATAATTTAAACATTGAATAAAACACATCTGAACACACAAGGAGTTTCATGAAATGTTATTGGATTTATTTTGTTTTGTTACACATTCATGGTTTTCTCAGTCAAGAATCACAGGGACCTGAAATGACTGGATTAATATGCTAAATATTATATTTAAAAAGTAAAGAAGGTCCATTGTGATGCATAAAGTATCGCTCAGACAGGCCATTTCCAAAACAGTTTAATGGGTCAATGCAACGTTAGGGTTAATTCACATGTTATAAGTTAAGTGATCTTGAACCCAATTCTAAATCCACGTGGGAACGTTTTGTTACCATCAGTCTTATATATACGGATGCTATATAAATGCCTCATTCATTCATTCATTCATCACACACAATTCCTGATTGTGTGGCTTCCTATTAAGATGCCTACATTATGTCAGTTGAATTTTGCCTTCAAACAACAAAATAAAGAAATTTGCACTAAAATAATCTCATGAGAGGTAAAAATTAAAAGAAGAAGAAGAAGAAGAAGAAGAAGAAGAAGAAGAAGAAGGGGTGAAAAAGACAATTACAGATGCCAGGAAATGATTCAGTGGACATGTCTTGTGAATCTCATCCATTCATCTCATTCAATGTTTATATATTTCAACAATTTTAAGGTCCTTGCTTTACAATTTTTAGGTTTCAATGGCAATAGGTTTCCACATATGAAAATAAAACATAATTTAGCAACACAAATATTGATAAATATAACATAATTATATATATTTTCTTCTAGCTTATTATGGAGTTTTCCTTCCTTGTAGCCAACTTACGTAATTGTAGTTAACAAAAGTCAAGTTTAATGTATATACCTTCAAAATGAATATAGTTGTTGATAAAAGCTGCCTCACATTATTTTCAGTAGTATATGAAATATTGCAGCACTCGTAAATGGATGCCCAATCCCTGCGAAGCCAGATGAGTCAATGTTACTCACGTGATTGGCCACTTCTGAAGTCAAATAAACATGCACAGACAGATTTCACATTAGTACATTAGTATGTACATGACCTAAAAGCCTTTACACTGAAAGCAACAAAATGTTCAAGACCCCAAGAAACCAGAATTAAAGTGTGTATAATGTTTTATCCAAGAAAGAAGTTTTCTTGTGATGTTTCAGTTGACTCTCACAGCAGAGTGTTAAATTGGACACAGAGACACTGAGTCATAAACCCTAAACCCAGCATAGAGGGGTTCAGTGAATGTGGTGTTGAATGTGTGTAAGTGTGTGAGTGTGTGTGTGTCAGAGACGCTGTAGAAGGACAGAGTGCCGGCCGACACGTCCACATACACTCCTACTCTGTTAGACAAGGGTGATGGGGCAGGTATGGTTTTGTTCACATTATTGTGCCAGACAGTGAATCCATTAACAGTGCAGAAGAGACTCCAGGATTTGTCACTGTATCCAAACCAACTGTCATTCTTTTCTTTCCTGATGATTCCTTCATAGGCCACTGCTATATCTGCCTTATATCCGCTCCATTCAGCCTCCCAGTAACAGCGTCCAGTCAGACTCTCTCCACACAGAACCTGCTCATTGTGCTCAAATCTCTCTGGATGATCAGGGTAAGACTGCTGCTCTTTCACACATGTTGCCTTTCTGTTGTCCTCAAACAGAATGAGATGAGTGTTTGCTGTGTTTGGATCCAGTGTGAGATCACAGGCATCTGAACACAACAAGAGAGATTAAAAGTGAAGGACAATTTTAGACTCTGTGCATGTGAGTGTGAAAGAGAAAAAGACCTACATTTTCTCAGTCCTGGAGTGATTCTGAAATGGCCTCCATGATCCAAACTAGAAAGAGACAAATGTGCAGCACATTTTATTAATGTTTGATCATCAAAGTGTAGAAGCAGCAAAGATGGCAATTTTTTATACAGCACCATTAAACACAAACACAAAAAGCACAGTAGTAAAAAAAATTAAAACAATAAAATAACAGTAGAGAATGCTATGCAAGAGCGCTTCAACATATTCAAATAACATGTATTCAACATGTATTATATGCCTTATTTAACAAAAAGGTTTTTAATTTAGACTTGAAAACAGATAAAGATGGAGCTAGTCTAATAGAAATGGGCAAGTCATTCCAGAGTCTGGGAGCAGCATCCGAGAAAGCCTTCAGCCTTGACTTGGGGATGAACAAGAGTCTCTGGTTGGAAGACTGGAGTGGTCTGGTTGAATGGTGCTCAGTCAGTACATCAGAATGGTAAGATGGAGAATCCCTTCAGGGATTTATAAACGAGAGGTAATATTTTAAAATCCACTTTAAAATAAAAATATTGCACTGGCAACCAGAGTAAGGAGCGTAGATCTGGAGTGAGATGATCCCGTTTCTGAGCATCAGCAGTCTAGCTGCCTCATTTTAAACAAATTTTAATCCGTACAAAGCTGATTGACTAATCCCAACATAAAGTAATTACAGTAATCCAGCCTGGAAGAGATAAAGGCATGAATTACTTTTACACATTTTTTGAAAAGAAAGGAATGTCTTTACTTTTGATAAAAGTTGGAGCTGAAAAAAGCATGATTTCACCACTGAATTTATCTACCTATCTAATTTCATAGATTCATAAAAACACAGCGGCCAGGTTTTTCACCCATGGCTTCACACAAGAAGACAACCTACCAATGTTTAGTTTGGGAGTATTAAAATATCTGAAGGTCCTTTACAATTCTGAAAATTTAGATACAACCAGGCCTTTAAATCAGACACACAGGCCTTATGAATATCCAAACCATCCGAAATGTGCTTTAAAAGGATACTTCACCTCTAGAAAGATGAATGTGTATTTAAAATGGGTCATTTATGTAGAAGAAATGTGAAATTATTTTTGAATTTGGAGCTTTCTAGACTGAGAAAAGCCAGAAAATGTATTTTTGGCTTACGTGGATGAAAGACAACAAATCCCAGAATGCACTTGCTTCGCTGCCCTAGGAGGCCACTGCCAAGCCACGCCTACCGGTAAAGGCCCTTTCACACCGGATGCGTAACGAAAAAGCGAAACGTAAAAGCGAATAGTTCGCGTGTGAATAGTTTGCGTCAAAACATCAGCCATGACGCGAACTTGCGACGTCTGTGACGTTCAGAGAGCTTCAACATTCCAAAACTTTCACGCCGACAGTTGAGAAAACATGGACACTTCATCATCATCATCATCCAGTGAAGATGAGCTTTTCATTTTCTTTAAAAGACAGAAAAGAAGGTTTCGGGTGCACCCAATCTTAAAGAACAGAGAGTCTGAAGGGGAGTATGCTAATGTAAACAGTTTTTTGCGTCTTCAACTAAACACAGTGCGTTTTGTAATGTCACTACACATTACATGTAACACACGAAGTAAGTTAAAATCATTCGACTAGAAACTGTAGATATCACACAAAGAATGTATAGTATACTAAAAGCAGCCCTAAATAGTCTCACTACATTTTGTCACATGTTCAAAGTGTTCAAACACGGTCTCTGTCTCTATCTTTGACGATAATAGTGTTAGCTTTCTATCCCAAATGTAGTTTAGCCTGCTAGCCTACACAGCACAGGACTATACAACGACTAAAACTATCACACAAAATACTCACAGTCGAGATAACCGAGTTGGTTGGCAATGCTGCGCCACACATTGTCTTTCAAATCGTTGTCCTTGTAGTGTGTGATTGACTGAAGCATTTTCTGTCGGCGCAAAAATCGACATCGAAGCAAAAAAAATTAAAGTCGTTTTTTCGCCGCAGCACATTCGCGTTCGGTGTGGAAGCGCTCATTACACAAACAGCTGATCAAAAAATAAAACCATCACGCAAATTATTCATGCGTCAAAATCGCGTCCAGTGTGAAAGGGCCTTAAGAGAGCGCTAGGCTACTTGTGAGTCTCCGTGACGAGTCTGCCCGGGATTTCGAGATCACCCAAAATGTCCGGGATTCGGCTTTTGCAGTCACCATTCATTATGTTTACTGTGGCGAGCAGGACGAGGCTGAGGGCCGCGGGAGAACGACGCGAGGCCGGTGGCGTGATTACTGATGACCGACACCTGTGAGTCGCACCGGTCTCGGATCTCTCACAGAGGAGCGGGAATTTTCTTAGCAATGTTAAAACGCACATCAACCGATCACTTGTTTAGCATTCATGTAAACACTACATTCAGATTCACCAATCGGAATGAATTCAGTTAGATTGAAACAAAATTTGTGCATGTAAACAATGAATGGCGACTGCAGAAAGCAAAAGCCAAATCCCGGCCATTTTGGACGATCTCGACGGCCGGATATGTCCGGGAAAAAGAGCATGGTAACCCTTACTACTCAGCTTTCTCCTACTACTCAGCTTTCTCCTACTACTCAGCTCTCTCCACAGAACAAGAGCCTGCTAGCTTAGCTTCCAAAGAAAGATGGCTGACACTGTGTGTACATTCTGTGAGTGAGATCCTACCTCCTATGGGCGGGTTGAAAACATGCGGGACAGCCCCTATTTTGCCTGACTGGGGGATGCTATTTGCTTAAGCTTTTTGAACGTAGAAGTGTGATAAAAGCGTGATAGGCTATCAGTTTTATGTGGATAAAGGCATATTTCCAAAGTAATCGATTGCCGAGTTCACGCGCGTGATCATAGGTACTAAACCTATGCGCGTGAACTCGGCAATCGACTACTTTGGACTTCACCCGAAAACAGGATGTAAACACAGGTGTTTGCGCTGGCTTAAATAACATCATTTTTATACATTTCTTTCACATCTACTGCAGTCAGATTCACTCGTGTTCACTCTGAAGGAATCACTCACATTTTCTGTGCACTTGTAATGACACATCAAGGATGTTAAGAGGCTAAAAGCAGGTTTAGTACTTGCCCCATTGAAGTCAACAGGGTGCAAATTTTAAAAATAGAATAACTCGGTGTAGGCAACACCGATTTTTGTCGTTGTTCTCTGTATTGACAGGACTCCAAATGTACAAAAAAATGAGCTCAATTTTAAAATTGACCGGAGTTCTCCTTTAATGCTAAATCCTGAAGTATCCCTTTAAGGGCAGAAAAAAATTGGGTGTCATCAGCTGGAATTCTTTATTTTAAGTTTTGAAGAAGCACCCATGAGAAAATTTTTATTCCTCTGAAATATGATTCTTCATATTGATCATATTCCTATCAAATATGAAATGTTTAGTTTAGTTTAGCTACTTACATCTTGTCTCGCACTTTATGATCGTTAATGGATTAGTTCACTTTAAAAAAAACTTTTGCTGATAATTTACTCCAAGATGTCCATGTCTTCAGTGGGCAAAAAAATGGCGGTGGGTGAGACAGGTGTGCTTGTAGCTCTTCTGTTGTATGCTTTATTATTAAGCCTTTGTGGAAATCCAACTGATAGCATTGGAGTTAATCTGAACAGGAAAAATATTTCCTCCCAATGCCAAGGAGTTGAAATCCATATCAGTATAAGTTTAAAAACAACGGGCACAGGCTACAAACATTTCGGCTTTGGAAGGGGTGTAATTCATAATTGCGTTTGGGCAAAGTCTCCGCGCACTGGGCAAAAGCGTAAAACCTGTGCCGTGAGCAGACGCCAAAATAACAACGGTTTGATTATCTCGCTCTATTTATTGCTATCTGGCGATATACACCAATGCCCTGGTCCAGAGACTGCATGTAGAGGAAATCTGCCAACAAAGGCACAAACAGAGGAAGCGATCAGTCACCTGCAACTTGCTCCTGTCGAGAGCGTGGACCTGGTGAACGGGCTGTCTTTAGGTCTACTGGATGTTGTGTCATCCAATGTGGTTAGCGATGCGGCTAGCGGACACTGGCAGCGAGAGATGCCTGGTGCGAACGCGGCGGTGGACTCGGGAGCCGGCGGATGCCGGGTGCCGAGGCGGTCGAGTGTGCGGCTGCAGTGTGCTGCTGGGGCTGCAATGCCAAACGCTAGTAGACACCAGGCGCTGGAGGGGACGAGGACGGGACGGCTGCGGTCGGCGGAGTCTCTGGCAACTGGAGGACATGCAACACTGACGGGACTGCTATCCGGGGGAGGTGAGGAGGTGGATACGCACTTTGTTTGTCTGGAGACACCTGTGGTGTCGGCTACAAGATCGAGGCCGAAGGCCACTACCGTGAGAAGTAAAAACTTGGTCTTCACTGAGGAACAAATATCCGTTTTTGCATCGAAGGGTTTGCATTGTTTTCATTTAAACATTCGCAGCTTACTGCCAAAGATCACAGAGGTACGTGAGCTGGCCAGGAAAATCAAGGCAAGTGTTTTATGTTTTTCAGAAACATGGTTAGATTCTTATATTACTGACTCTGAAGTTGAAATTGAAAACTTTGTTATCGTTCGCAAAGATCGGAATAGACAGGGGGGTGGGGTTTGCATATTTGTGAGGTCTGATATTGATTTCAATCTAAGACAGGACCTGGACAATGTTAACCTTGAAGCTGTGTGGATTGATATTTTGCTTCCAAAAAGCAAACCAATTTTGTGTGGTGTTGTCTATAGACCTCCAAATCAAAATGACTTCATCCAAACCTTGGAATGCATTAGTGCAGGCTGTCATGATTTTTTAAACCAGGAAGTCATTTTAATGGCAGATAATAATATTGATGTTTTGAATACAGAAGGGCCACTATACAATGGCTTTTGTGACTTTCTGAAAATGCATGGTTTAACCCAATTAATTAGTGTTCCAACCAGAATAACTGAGCATAGCCAAACTGCCATTGACCACATTATTGTATCTGACACAAGCAAAATTCTACAAAGTGGTGTCATTGTGTATGGAATTAGTGACCATTTTTTAACCTACTGTATCAGGAAAGTTAAGAGGGCTCAGATTAAATGTCACAAATCTGTGAAAAGCAGAAGTTTAAAAGGGTATAATGTTAAAAATTTTCAGGGCATACTTAATAATATCAACTGGATGGAAATTACCAACATATGTGATGTTGATACAGCATGGGATTGCTTTCAATCTATTTTCTTGGAAATACTTGACAAGATAGCCCCATTAAAAGAGACCAGGATTAAACAAAGATCACAGCCTTGGATAAATAATGATATCTTGGACACCATTTACTTGAGGGATAAAATTTTAAGTGAGTTTAAAAGAACCAAGCTGCCTGTTCTTTTTAAAGAATATAAAGTAATCAGAAATAAGGTTCAGCGAATGGTGGATGAGGCGAAAAAGGATTTTTTTATGTCTAAAATTGAGGAGCATAAAAAGGATCCCAAGAAATTGTGGGAAACTCTTAGGCCTTTGGGGACGAAAGAGAACCCTAAGCAAAATCAAGGTAAAATAGGCCTAGATATTAATGGGTCCATATTGTATGATAGAAAAGTGGTGGCAGATACTTTTAATAGTTTCTTCACAACAATTGCAAGAAATCTGGTGCAGAAGCTTTCATCTGCATCAGGTGTTTTTAGTGATCCACAGAGGGTGCATAAGTTTTATGAAGAAAAGGTTTTTAAGCAAGTAACAGAGGAGCTGGTACTAAAAAAACTTAAAGGCCTAAATCCTTCCAAGGCTACCGGTTTTGATAACATCTCTGCCAGGTTTCTTAAGGATGCTGCTGAAATAATCACTCCTGTCATAACTTATCTTATTAATTTATCTATTGAAAAAAACATTTCCCCAGTAAATTTAAGGTGGCAAGAGTGATACCTCTATTTAAAAAAGGGCCCAAATCTGATCCTGGAAATTTTCGCCCTGTATCTACCTTGTGTTCAATATCAAAAATTGTGGAAAGGATTATTTATGAGCAAATAGACAGTTATTTAGCAGAACATAACCTTTTATTTGACTTCCAATCAGGTTTTAGAAAAGCCCATTCCACTAATACCTGTCTGCTTTATCTTACAGACTTTATTTATAAAAGAGGTAGAGAAGGGGAATTATTGTGGCATGGTGTTAATAGACCTTCAAAAGGCCTTCGATACGGTTCAGTATGATGTCCTTTTGAACAAACTAAAAGCCTTAGGATTTTCTCCAGCATCTCTTCAGTGTGTGAGGTCATACCTGGTGGACAGAGAACAGGTGGTAGATGTGGAAGGGACCTTGTCCTCACCACTTAAATTAACTTGTGGAGTTCCCCAGGGGAGTATTTTGGGTCCTCTCTTTTTTTTATTATATGTTAATGATATGTCGTCAGCTATAGACTGTAATTTGTTTTTATTTGCAGATGACTCAGCTATTCTAGTCTCTCATAAGGACAAATCAGAGGTGGAAAGGCTGCTTAGTTCAGAACTCCTTAACCTCAGTGTTTGGCTAACAGACAACAAGCTGTCTCTCCACCTTGGCAAAACAGAGTCAATTCTTTTTGGGTCCAGAGATAAACTGAAAAAGGCTATGGGGTTTAGGGTAGCCGTTGGTAATGTTGAAATTACAGCCAAGGAAGCAGTTACTTACTTGGGCTGTATACTAGATAACAAATTATCAGGTGAGCTTATGGCCCGAAAAATTATTTCAAAGGTAAGCCAAAGGACTAAGTTCCTAGCAAGAATATCCAGCCTCTTAGATAGTAAAACCTTAAAAATCCTAGCTGATGCGCTTGTTCAATGTCATCTGGACTATGCCTGTACATCTTGGTACACAGGCATTACTAAAGGTCTTAAAGACAAGCTACAGATCTGTCAAAATAAACTAATCAGAGTGATTCTTAAATTAAATCCTAGAACTCATCTTCTTTCTCACCATTTTTCCAGTCTTGGGTGGCTTAGAGTGGAGGAGAGGGTTTCTCAACTTAAACTGTGTTTAGTTTATAAAATAAGAAATAATCTGGCACCCAAGTATTTATGTGATTACTTTTCAAAAATTAGTGATACGCACAATTACTGTACCAGGGGGAGTTCCACAGATTATAGGCCCTGCCGCTTTAGGAGCTGTGTGGGAAAGTATTCTTTCCTATACTCTGCAGCTGTCTTGTGGAATAGTTTACCTTTAAATCTCAAACTGTTGAGCTCTTCATATTATAATTTTAAATCTTCAGTAAAAAAAATGGTTATTAAACTTATAAAGAAAAAAGAAAGGAAAAAGAAATAGAAATCCTTGAAGTAGTAGGAATACTGTTTTGTCTGTTTGTGTGTCTGTTTGTCTATTTGGGAATTTAGTCATAGTTTTTTTGTTTTATTGTGTTTTTATTAGCTTTATTTTATTTGTATTTTTTATGCTTCCTTTCTTTATTGTCTTCAATGTTGTTAGTCCATGTACTGTTATACATTTTCCATCATAAGGACCACAATGGAAACAAGCCTTTGGGCTTTTTTGTGTTTTTATCCTTTTGAACACTTCGTGTTGATTGTTGTTGTTCAATAAAAGTTTTCATTCATTCATTCATTCATTTCTTTCTTCAGTCGAAAAGAAATTAAGGTTTTTGATGAAAACATTTCTCCATATAATGGACTTCAATGGGCCCCAAACGGTTCAAGGTCCAAATGACAGCTTCAGTGCAGCTTCAAAGGGCTTTAAACGATACCAGACGATGAATAAGGGTCTTATCTAGCGAAACGATCGGTCATTTAAAAAATAAATAAAAAAGTTTAAGTTTTATAAGCACAAATGCTCGCCTTGCTCTGTTCTGTGATGCGCGTTCGTGACGTCATGTAATACGCAATTACGTTGAAAAGGTGACCGCTTGATGTAGGCGGAAGAACCGAGTCAGTGTTTACAAGTTGAACATGCAAACAAAGTCAAACGCAGTTTACAAAAAAGAAAAAAACGTCAATGCATCTAATATAGTAAAAAAAACATACATACCTCTGTTTGCTGTAAAAACATATTGGGCACAGCCAACGCTTTCAGAAAACGGCGATCTCCTTGCTGGGAGGGTTTGAAATCATCGTCGAAAAAATTAGCACTGCACACTCTCTTACATTAGAGCATGTTCGGGTGTGTTGATATCCAAGTGCAGCGCGAGCAACCACAGTTTTCAATCGCTCAGGATTGTGTATAGGAAATCTATGAAAATTTTCTTTTAGGCTTTTTAATATTAAAACACCCAGGATACGCACACAAAATGGGCATTTTAAACGATAAACTGACACAAAGACATTTGAATATGTGTATATGGTCCTCCTTCCGCACATTTGTAAACACTGACTCGGTACTTCTGCCTACGTCAAGCGTGACCTTTTCAACATAATTGCGTATTACATGTAGTCACGAACGCGTATCACAGAACAGAGCAAGGCGAGCATTTGTGCTTATAAAACTTAAACTTTTTTATTTATTTTTTAATGACCGATCGTTTCGCTAGATAAGACACTTATTCATCGTCTGGTATCGTTTAAAGCCCTTTGAAGCCGCACTGAAACTGTCATTTGGACCTTGAACCGGTTGGGGCCCATTGAAGTCCATTATATGGAGAAAAATCCTGGAATGTTTTCATCAAAAACCTTGATTTCTTTTCAACTGAAGAAAGAAAGACATGGACATCTTGGATGACATGGTGGTGAGTAAATTATCAGCAAAAGTTTTTTTAAAAGTGAACTAATCTTTTAACTGAAGGGGCCGTCCAATCACGCTGAAATTCACGCTCAACAGCTTTAGTGCACATAAAGCCTGTCTACTTTGATTTGATTTGTCATCTCAAATATTTTGACACTGACGAGCAGTGACAAGTCAATGAGGCAGCTCAGATGAGATGATCTTAGTGCTGTGCAATACCTTAGTGTTAATACTATATTAGGCAATTACATCGGTGACTTCATAGCTGGCTACGACCATGCTCCTGCTATTTTTCACCCCATACTCTCTATCCAGCTGGATGTCGTTGGCCTCACAGATTTTGCTATGAGTGCATAACGTCAGTTGTTGGTAGTTACATGCCGCGTGCCAGTTGACACATTCATGGGAGAAGAATCACAGAAGTGGTGCAAGATTAGAGCTTCGGTTTGGTTTAGATCGCTTTTATTTGGTGGGATTCAAATTATTGGCCACCGGTATTTATAAAAAATAAATAAAAATGCCCCACATACTTGAGTATCTGCAGTGAGCAGTTTGGATCATTCATTTTGTCATTGAGCAGCTGGACTCCTGATTCTCCCGGGTGATTGTAGCTCAGATCCAGCTCTCTCAGGTGTGAGGGGTTTGAACTCAGAGCTGAAGACACATAACCACAGCCTTCTTCTGTCACCATACAGCCTGACAACCTAAACACACACACACACACACACACACAAAAAACATTATTTAACGTGTGGAATACAAAATATTAAATAATCATGAATCAACTCAAACCTCAGTATCTCCAGCGGACAGTTTGGACTCTTTAGTCCATCAGAGAGCAGCTTCACTCTTAAATCCTGCAGGTCATTGTTACTCAGATCCAGCTCTCTCAGGACAGAGTTTGAGGATGTTAGAGCAGATAACACATATCCACAATCCTGGGCAGTGAGATTACAGCCAGCAAGACTGAAAAAGAGCAGAACAGATGGAAATAAATTGTTTTCACTTCATTCCATAAATGCCATTTAAAAAAAAAGTGCTTCATTCTCATAAAATAAGTCAGAAAATAAGAAAAAACAATCAGCAAAATAAAATCAGGATAAATTACTGTGAACAACAACAAAAAAGTTCATTTAGAAAGAAGACTTGATGAAACACTCACAGAGCTTTCCTGCAGTTGATCACAGCTGGTATCAGTCTTCTTCTACCCTGATCTGATGTGTTGTATGTCTTGAGGTCCAGCTCATCCAGCACCTCCTCTGACATCTGAAGCATGTATGCGATTGTTGAGCAGTGAGCAGGAGAGAGTTTCTTCTCTGAGAGTTTGTCTGATTTCACAAACTCCTGAATCTCACTGGACAGAGTCTGATCTTCGACTTCCAGCAGACAGAGGAACAGATTGATGGATCTTTCAGCGGAGAGTCCATGTCCATCTTTGATCTTCTCTTTAATGTACTGTGTGGTTCTCCTGATGCTCTCTGAGCTGCTCTCTGTGTGTGTCAGTAGATCCTGTAAGAGTCTCTGATTGGACTCCAGTGAGACGCCCAGCAGGAACCGCAGGAACAGATCCAGGTGTCCATTCTTACTCTCAAGAGCTTTATCTACTGCTCTTTTCTGTAAATTATGCAGTGAATCTAAACATGCATCAACAGTGTTGTTTATGTTGTAATAAAACACATAGAAAGCAGCGAGAAACTCCTGAATGCTCAGGTGAATGAAGCTGTAGACTTTCCTCTGATGAATCACAGATTCCTCCTTAAAGATCTCAGTGCAAATCCCATAATGCACTGATGCGTCAGTGACGTCTATGCCGCTCTCAATCAGGTCCTCCTCATAGAACATCACATTGCCCTTCTTCAGCTGATGGAAAGCCACTTCAGCAAGTTTCACAATCACTTCTCTGTTGGACTGCAGGAGTTCCTCTGGATCTCTCTCTTCATATTTCTGATTCCTCATGTTGATCTGAATCAGCAGGAAGTGGATGTACATTTCAGTCAGAGTTTGAGGGATTTCTGCACTCAGATCTTCTTCCAGAAGCTTTTGAAGCACAGTGGATGAGATCCAGCAGAAGACGGGTATGTGGCACATGATGTGGAGGCTTCTTGCTCTTCTGATGTGTGAGATGATTCTTCTGGCTTGATGCTCGTCACCGATTCGTTTCCTGAAATATTCCTCCTTCTGAGGCTCATTGAATCCCTGAATCTCTGTCAGACGGTTGATGTATTTGGAGGGGATCTGATTGGCTGCTGCTGGTCTGGAGGTGATCCAGATGAGAGCAGAGGGAAGCAGCTCTCCTTTAATGAGGTTTGACATCAACACACCCACTGATGAAGTCTCAGTCACATCAGAAACTTTCTGATCATCTGAAAACATCAGTTTGATTCTGCTTTCATCCAGACCATCAAAGATGAACACGACTTTACACTCCTCATAAATCTTTGAGTCCAGACTGTGAAGTTCAGGATGAAAGTCCAGCAAAAGTCTGTGAAGACTGTACTGATGATCTCGGATCAAGTTCAGCTCTCGAAATGGAAGCACAAACATGAAATCTACATCCTGATTGGCTTTTCCCTCGGCCCAGTCCAGAATGAACTTCTGCACAGAGACAGTTTTCCCGATTCCAGCGATGCCTTTAGTAAGAACAGTCTTGATTTGGTCTTTCTCCTCATATCCTAGTACAGGTGAGGCTTTAAATATGTCATTGCAGTAGATTGGAGTGTCTTGTGAGTGTTGTGTTCTGGCTGTTTTCTCCATCTGTAAAACCTCATGTTCTTCATTCACTCCTTCTCTCTCTCCCTCTATGATGTAGAGCTGTGTGTAGATCCTGTTCAGGAGCGTTTCATTCTCTTGGAGTTTGATTCCTTCAAATAATCTCTCATACTTGTTCTTCATGCTGGTTTTGTGCTGGTCTTTGACTCTCTGTAGGTCTCCAGTCTCCAGTGTGTGTCTCTGTAGGACTGCTTCAGATTTGTCCTGATAATGGGATGTAGAGAATGGCACAGATCTGATCAGCTCTTGTATCTCCGCCCTGCTGTAATTAAAAAATAAAAAGCAGCAATTGCAGTCATTAGAATGACCATTAAATAACATCAGAAATATATTTGTTACTATATATGATTTTAGACCCCTCTTATTTTATTTCATGGTATTTCTTTCTTTTTCTTATTTCTTTTTTTACTGAGTTTTTTCATTTAAATTATTATTCATTTTAGATGGACTACAATAAATCAACAAGTAAAGGTTTATACTAACGGAGGGTCAGAGGTCACTGGTCCATCACTGAAATGTATGGGTGGTGTCATGGATCTGTTACTCTTCAGAGACACAGCGCTGGGTTCTGGAGACTCTGATCTCTGTCTCTTCCTCCTGCTGATGCTGACAAATGACAAACAAACAAAATTGAACTTTGGAGCACTAGCTATGCCGTATAACTAGAATGATCAATATACTTACACTTATTTATTAATTTAGCAGATACTTTTCATCAAAAGCCATTTATAATTAAGCAATACAAACAGTTCATCTAATAGAGATTTTTTTTTTAAATGCACAGACATTACTAAAAAGAGAGAGCTGATGGTTTAACAAAATTTAGTCAAGTACTCAAAGATAATTTTTTTAGACGTGTCTTGAAAAGTCTAAGGGACTAATCTGTTTGGAAAAGTTGAGAATATCGTTCCTCCTCCAGTGAGGAATAGTGACAGTGAAAATTCAGGAAAGTGATTGTGTGCTTCTGTGTGAAGGTTCAGTATCAGCACTCACCCACTGCAGGCTTCTGGAATACACTGTAAATCACTTTGAATAAAAGCATATGTTAATGCTGAAATGGCCAGTGTCTCACCTGGGGTCAGAGGTCACTGTTGCATCACTGGATCCAGAAGGAAGATTCCTCATGGATTGATCGCACTTCACAGACTCACAGCTTGATCCAGGAGAGGGAGAACTCATTTCAGAGGCAGTGTCCTCATCTTGTCTTTTAGTATGGAAACTCATTTTAGTTTTCTCCTGCTCTCATTTCTCAAAACAGATTTCAGACCTTTTGTGAAGAAACACAGTTATTTTAAAAATAGTTTTCTGTAGTTCAATGATACAATAGCCACTTTGGACCAATCTACATTGTTAAAAACGCTATATAAACGAAGATGACTTGACAATACAGCTACATCAAAGTACATCTAATTATTTTTAGAACGTTGACCTTCCCCATATTATAATGAACACATACACATATATCTCATTGTAATCTCAAAAATAAGGTAATTTGCCGTCTTTAGTGTGTGTGTGTGTGTGTGTGTGTGTGTGTGTGTGTGTGTGTGTGTGTGTGTGTGTGTGTAATAGTAACTGTACAGTATGAAATTTAATCATTTACATTTATTTTAAGAACATAATTTACAGCAGTCTTTAGTGTGCGTGTGTGTGTGCGTGCGTGTGTAATAGTAACTGTACAGTCTGAAATTTAATAATTTACATTTATTTTAAGAACATAATTTACAGCAGTCTTTAGTGTGTGTGTGTGTGTGTGTGTGTGTGTGTGTGTGTGTGTGTAATAGTAACTGTACAGTTTGAAATTTAATAATTTACATTTATTTTAAGAACATAATTTACATCAGTCTTTACTACTTTTAGCAGTCTAGTGATCTGGCAAAAGCAGTGCTGAATACTGCATCCAGAATGTGTCGAATTTACCAGTTTACCATTGTTGATTCTGTTGTTGCACAGAATATATATAGGCATAAGTGCATCATGACAAGCATGTCACATTTACTCGTATTTGTGAAACAGAAACAACATTCACTGGTTCATTACATGTGAACATATATGTAAAACAGTAATAATAATATTAATGTCACTTCTAATTTGATCATTCACATGATATCTGATATCAGAAGTATTTTATACGTCGTCAACGTTTCCGCCATTAAAGATTCTAATGTCAAAATATAATGATTTGTGTTTTAAATCCCATGTAAAGAGGTAAATAAACCTAAATGGCGGAAATTTGTTATATCACTGCATGGTAACATGAAGTACTTTCTGAACTCACCACACAAAATGCGACCGTTTAAATATCCACACAGTGAACAGGTTTAAAGCCTCGGAATGGCGTCTCTTCTCTTCCGTCTCTTTTACTTTCGTTTCTACCGTGTGTTTCTACCTGGTGAAGGTGTGTCTTGTTTACTTATAACTCCACTAACTAAAACTCCACTGTTATAAAAAAAAAAACTCACTCCCTCTAGTGGCGCAAAGAGTCATTGCAGATTCAACAGAACTGTAATCTGATACCTGTGTGTGTGTGTGTGTGTGTGTGTGTGTGTGTGTGTGTGTGTGTGTGTGTGTGTGTGTGTGTGTGTGTGTGTGTGTGTGTGTGTGTGCGTGTGTGTGTGTGTGTGTGTGTGTGTGTGTGTGTGTGTGTTTGGGAATTGGTGACTTGAATAAAACCTTTATTTTGATGCTAGCACAATAAGCATTTTTAGGTTTCCTGATCAAATGTTTTGACAAAACCAATTAAAAACAGGAAAAATGGAAATGAAAATATAATCATTAATGTCAAGGCAGCAACAAAACAAATTCTAAGAATTCCACTCACAGATTATTAAACCAATATTATTAGTGAGCCAGTTTTTCTCGATTGCTTAGACACATTTGTCCGCTCTGACGTCACATTTCTGAAATAGTTAACACACAGGCTAAAACTGAAGCTCACTGATCAAAATAACTCATTTTGTTTGCAAAATTGTCTAACACTTATGAAACATTACAGTTTGTCTGAATTGCTAAAACACAAACTTCTCTGAACCAAATTCTCAATATTCTAAACCAATTTGTAAAACTCTTTCTGTTAAACATTAAACAAGTTCAGGTCGTTAAAACACTGTTTGCAAATCTCATGCACTCTTCTTGCAAAACTCTAAACACATTTTCACTCATTAAAACACATTTCTCAATGTGATGCACTTTTCAAAACACTAAACACAGGCAGGCTAAAGTTAAACACAACTACAACACAGTTGTCATCGTTTACACACAACGACTCAAAATTGTTCACACTTATTTCTAATGATGAGAGGTAAGGAAACCTATGAAGGACTAAAAATGACAGAACGAAAAATAAATAAATAAATAAATAAAAGTAGAAATAAATAAATAAATGCAGAAATAATAGTAAAAATAAATACATTTTGGTAATATAAATGGCTATTTCTGTATTTTTATATGTATTTATTTATGTATTTATATATTTATGTATTTATATATTTATTTATTTATATATTTATATATGTATTTATTTATACATTTATTTATTCCTACATTTATTTATTTCTGTATTTCCACATTTCTACATTTATTTATTTCTGTATTTCCATATTTCTACATTTATTTATTTCTGTATTTCCACATTTCTACATTTATTTTTCCCTGCGCATGTATGCTAATTGACCAATGGCTAACCACGCCCCCTCCACTCACTCAGTCAACATTCGGTAACAGGCGCTATGGCAGCTGTCACAGTAGGAGACATTTCACAGGAGGCAATTGATGATTTTTTAGAGACAGAAAGATTATATATCATCTCGATGTCACCAAAAGGGCCTTAAATATGCATTGGAGGGTTATATTAATAATTTTATTGTTGAGAAGGTCGATAAGCTTCAGCTCCAGAACAAAGATTTACAGTTCACAGTGTAAACGTTATAGTTTGGTGCTATTTCGCTTCAAACGCTCGCTTTATACGCGCGTCCTATTCGCTTTGGATTCAAAATGTTCAAGCGTCGAACTAGACGCGGATACGCGCGAATTTGACGCTCTATTCGCGTTTGGTGGGAGCGCAGAAGAACAGGCTGCGATGTCAAGATTGCATGCTGGATGTGTGTGTGTGTCAGAGAGCGGGCGCCGGGGCGCGATGAACAGTGGAAACATAAAAAACATACTCCATTTTGTTCATACAGGACATAATTAAAACTGCAAAGTGTTTAGCCTACTTATATTTGTGTAAAACACAACATTGTGCTTTTGTCAAACTGTAAACTCTTGTCAAACTGTAACCTACAACTGTCACCCAACCAAAATCACACACACACGCTGTTTAAAAGCTAAAATGACAAGAAAAAACATAAAAACGAATGAAAACTGATAACCGCAATGCATTGCAATGGACGAGGAAGCAGAGAATGTCCAAGTGTATTGGGTTAGCTATGCGTACTGTGATTGGCTCATCGCGTTTGGGGGCGTGGCTTAGCATTGGTCAATTAGCATACAAGCGCAGGGAAAAATAAATGTAGAAATGTGGAAATACAGAAATAAATAAATGTAGAAATGTGGAAATAGAGAAATAAATAAATGTAGAAATGTGGAAATACAGAAATAAATAAATGTAGGAATAAATAAATGTATAAATAAATACATATATAAATATATAAATAAATAAATATATAAATACATAAATATATAAATAAATGTATAAATATATAAATAAATACATATAGAAATGCATAAATAAATAAATAAATACATGTAAAAATACAGAAATAGCCATTTATATTACCAAAATGTATTTATTTTTACTATTATTTCTGCATTTATTTATTTATTTATACTTTTATTTATTTATTTATTTATTTATTTTTCATTCTGTCATTTTTAGTCCTTCATAGAAACCAACTGTACAAAATACAAGACAGTTTAAAGTGCCTAAATTGACTCAAAAGGTTTTACTGAATGTTGATAGCAATAATGGATGCAAACAATTTAAGAGGAAGAGGAAGAAGAGTACGAGTTTAAGATGAGGTTGTACAACTCTTCTGAGTGTACTTTACTGTAACATGTTTGTTATTTAGATTTGTTTACTGAATTTCACTGTATTTTTACAGTATGCAAGTGCTGAATATACAAACATTCGATAATATTCAGTACAATACTATACTATACTATACTTGCAGTGCATGTACAATTATTCACTTTTCATTGTAAGTTGTCATTACTTTTTTACATAATTGCAAAATTTGTTTACTTTGTTACAATATACTTTTATTCTGTAACTGCATGCTTTGGATTCTGTGTTCTCCATTTCTCATGTAGTGTCTAACGAATGATATTGAGCGTCAGCGTCAGTTCTGGCAGGCCAGGGCTGCGTTCCAGTCCAAAATTGTCATGCCCTTCACTTGCTAACTTCCCTTCGTCTCGTTCACTCGGATGTACGTCATTGCGAGTGCCCACTACTGGCGGAAACTGCAATGGGCTGAACTGGAACGTCCTAAGCACTTGATCACTTGGAATCAGCTGTGGAGTTGATTTATTATTTACATTTTTTTCCCTTTAAGAATTTGTTTAATGCAGCATCCAAATGTTTATAGGTGTGTTTGGGTTGTTTTAAATTAAAAAAAAATTATAATTAATATATCATAGAGTTGTCTGTGTGGTGGTGATTAGACGAGATATGCGGTGACGTCACAATCGTGTTGCATTGTGGGACATATAGGTGCCTGAAGTGTACATTTGAAGCAGACTCGCTCCCTCGGTCAAAATCGAGGGAACGAGGGTCTGTCCATATAAACTTCCCTCGTCCACTTCACGAAGTGGAACGCACTTCAAAATGGCGGCAGGGATTCCCCCGAGGGGAAGTGCTTAGGGAAGTTCGCAAGTGCGTGTCTAAAAGTGGACTGGAACGCAGCACAGGTAGTCAAGACGCTGCTAATGCTATTTGCTAACAACACTGTCCTGTCAGCTGATCTGCTCCAGCTGAGCTGCATTAGCTGGTTAGCTCTCCTCGCTGCTCAATGGCCAAGCTCAAACAAGGCGCCCTATTTAAAGCACATTCAGTTTGCTCATACATGCTTGCTGCTCGCTTCTGCTGATCTATACGCTGGTAAGAAATCCGCTCCGTCCCGACGTTCGGGCTATTCTTGACGCCCAGAAGCCATGAGCTCAAGTCTCTGATTTGTTTTCGCTAATCAACACATTTGATCATTATTTTGCTCGCGCTCTGCTCAGTATAATGCCCATGGATGCGCTACCAGCTGTTTAATTCCTTCATCTAGCTCGTTTCTCAGAAGGTGGCTTAGTTATCTTTTCTTAGCGCTTACACTAGACCGTCAAACAGTTCAAAGACAGATGATTCTAGGTAACAGCATGTTTTAGCTATTGCGGTCTCGAATAGTCATTTCAGTAATTAATTACTTTTACCATAATATAAATCGCTAAATTAGGGCGGCTCAGACGACACCGCTCGAGACACTCAATTTCTGTTTTGGGGGGGGGGTGGCTCATTTAGTCAAAATACGTAAGTGCCCTTATGTGCTGCTGCATCCGCTCATGCTGATAATGCTGTCCCTATATGCTGCTGCTATCTCCTCATACTGCTGCTGTCCCCTGACTTCTGCTAATTCATGAATGGTCAGGGGACTCATCTGATTATAACATATTGCAAATTATCCGTATATTAGTAGATTACTAAATTGTTAAATCATCCTCTGTATCTCAGAGGATTGCCAGGTGTGGTTTTGTTTGGGGGGATATTTTAGCTCTCACAGTCCTAAACTGTGTGAGCGTTCCCTAATGCTGCTGCTGCTGTCCTCTGACTCTCTGCTATTTCATGGTGCTCATGAAAGGTCAGAGGACTCCCTGAACAGAGCCATACCGCCAAATTTCAATTCAGGAACATCAACCTGTTTGCAATCGATTCAATAAAAATTCTTAAAGTCCCTGTAAAGTCAAAATTAAGTATGTGTTCTGAGTTTGTCACACCACAGAAAAATGTGTTATTAGCCACCCAGCCAAATTTGAATGATAAAAAAGCCGGCAAGTACATAAAATAAGCGATCAAAATCTTGAAAAAATGAGCAGTAGTCTCTGCTCTCAAACGCTGGGGGCGTGTCCGCTGGCTGCGCTGAAACCACGCCCACTCGCGGGAAAGCTCGCTGCCGTCGACTCACAACAACACTCAACTGTCACCGCTACAGCCGGAAAGGATGCTCCTATAGCAGCTTAATTTGTTTTACAAAGCCATACATGTTCGAGCCTGGACTACCTACTATAATTATGACATAAGCACACAAGGCAACTTACACTCATTGGTGGGCACGCACTGCCGATGATCGCACCAGTTGTCGGCGCGACGGGAGGATGAAGGCCGAGGCGGGAGATTGTCGGTTCGGCCACATTCACCAGTAACAGCGGATTATCAGTGAATGAATCCCAGTTGTCTGCGACGAAAGTTTATAAAACTATCCCGTGTAAAATGATCACTACAGAGGCGGGTTTTGTCGGTGATCCTCAGCTCTCCATCAAGGTGGCTCTTCACAAAAATGAATCCACCTCTTGTTGATATGATAGTTTTTCGGAAATTTAAATAAGGACACCGATCTGTTTTGCACGTGATCGCATCCAGGTAATACGCATTTCCGTGACGAAGGCATAGTTAGCTAGCAAACTGTAGGATGTAATAACTAATAGTACTGACAGTAACTCGCGATTGAGTTGCAAACTGATGTGAATGGGCTCCAGTGCGTCATCAAGTAGGGGCGTGTCCAGGAGCTCAGGGGCTCCAGTGCGTCATCGAGCCCCCGTTTTAGCCCCGCCCAAAAAATCCGGAACACAGCAACGGTGAAAAAATGTTTAACGGTCTAACTCCACAATTCAGTACTTCACAGTGCACAGTCTTTGTAATATGATTTAGCAATACATTTCTAATATGTTTAGAATTTTTTTTTTAGAATTGCCTTTACAGGGACTTTAAATTATTTTTATTGTCTGTGTGTTAATGGACCTGACAGAACTGTAATATTGACTGATGTGTGTAAGATCTGAAAGCATTGTTTGATTTTGCCAGAAGAGTCAGAGATTCTCTGAATGAGTTTTGAACGTTTGCTTTTGTGTTTAAGGTTTTGAGAAAGTGAGTGATGGTTTCAAGAAATGTTCAAGCAACCTGCATTCATCATCTCCAGGAGGGACATCTGCTCATATCAGGGATGTCCTGCAAACCATTCATTCACAAGGCGAGACTAGTGGAGGGCAACGAGTAGTGATGGCCAAATGAAGCGTTTCGAAGCATTATTGCTTTCTGATACAATTGTGTCGAAAATGGTTCATTACTCGAAGCTTCATTAAGATAGAAATTGCAGCACCATCTCCTGGTGAAGTAAATGTAATGCAACAAAGCTGACAACCATAACGCCCCGTTTATTACGTGTTTACCGAGGTGATCAAAGCTGAAACAGTGTTTGCTATGAAACTCATTTATGTAGGTGAATTTTACAGATACTAACGAATTTCATGTGTTCACCTTGATAATAAAAGATTAAGCAGGATGTGTCTGTGTAATTATTTCTTTAGACAAGGACAGAAGATCAAAAAGTTTGAAACCATCACAGAAATTCTAATGGTTTATATTAAAATAGTAACCATTGGCTTTTTACCATTTAAACCACTACATAATTCTTTTTTGTAGTGTGTTCGGGACATATTCCATTAGGATTTAATGCCCCCACCAATACAACCCAACACATAGAGACCCACAGAGACCACTACAATTCCCATTACAACCAATAAATTCCCATGAAAAACATTAAATCCAATAGAATTTCTGTAATGGTTTCTATAGTTTTTTTTTTTTACCTTCACTTTTATAAGAAATACAGCCGCCAGGTTTCAAACCTGTCAACACTGGATTGGGCTGTCAAAGCAGCCATGTGGTTCACTACAGGAGTGAAGCAGTGTGTTTGCTTCAGACGTCATTTTCACGTGACTAGTGACGTAATGATACAAGCTCCGAAGCAGTGGTTCATTGCAAGGACCGTTCGAGTTTGAAGCAAGCTTCGGAGCGTCGGTGTCAGACGTAACATCACTAGCAACGAGTCATGACAGGCCTCAACAGCTCTCTCTCTCTTCAGGGTGCATCAAGAAACACGCTCAAACAGGCCTGAGGACGTGCCAAAGAGACACTGAAAGCTGATGGGTTTGTATGGTTTCTTCTCAGATGTGGATCTGATCAAGTATGATCAGAAGGATCGTATATGCAAATGATCTTTATATTATGCTGATCTTTATATCAGCATAAATATGCATATATGATACAGCGATCTCTGGAGGCTCTTTTTTTATGTTTTATTTTTTATTGAACTTTCCAAATTAGAGAATTCAATAGCAACATCTTGACCCATTTCCAGAGCCGGATTAACGCAAAGGCAAACTAGGCACGTGCCTAGGGCCCGATTGGCGGGATGGGGCCCAGACAGAGGGACAAAAAAAAACAAAAAAAATGTACAAATGTCCTATCTACAATTTATTTCAAAATGTATTAATTAACTAAAAATAGTGACGATGTTTATCTTAACCATAGACTGTTACATTACGTCACATTAACGCCAGCCCATGACTGTAGAGGCGCCAGCCAGTTTAGTCCGAGGGGACGTCAGCGGCGATCAGAGGCGGTCAACGAACGCATCCATCAGGTGCTACGAGTGCGAAGCAAAAGCCTAAATAGGCACGCAAAGAAGCACAGCTCGAAATGCAGGTCATCGATTTTGGAGTGATTGCAATGTATTTTAAATATAAACGTGTGGGCTACTGTAGATCAGCGTATTTCTGGAAAAATCATTCACCGCTTTGTTTGTCTAGTCTACGAGTTTAAAAGAGCGCGAGCGTCTAACGTGCCCAGACGCGACGCTTTGAATTTGCGCGTACAACGAATAACATCGCGTTGGGAGCTGACTAGTAAAAAGCTACAAAAGTAAAAGACAAGACGTTTGTATTCAAAGTTAAAAAAACCAACACACTGCAACATTTTTAAATGTTTCAAATAAAGGATCTCATATCTATGGGTCTATCTTCTATATTCTGATGCTGATGATTAGATAATACCCTGACATCATAGCCTATACGAATATTAGATTAGAATTTTTTTCCTGCTCAGTAGCGATCGTATCTTTCTCTTCCACTTGATTTGTGTATAGCATATTTAAGGTAGCAATGCAATACATAATATCATATTACTGATATTAATAATATGACAATATCTGCAGTCAATATTGATTAAATGGGAGGGAAAAATCCTGCCCATAACGCAGCTATGAAAACAATTATAAAAGCAGGTTCATGTTCATCTACTGAAGTGGGATTCTGGAACTGTGAATAAACTGAATAAAACAGCTAAAAATAACAACAAGAACAATAACATCTTCATTAAACAAAAAAGAGATTACCTTAGATAAATTTTGATGTAGTAGCTACCAGTAAAAAGTCTGGACCCATTACTATCTTTAATGTTTTTGAAAGAAGTTTCTTATTATGCTCTACAAGCCTGCATTTATTTGATCAAAATACAGAAAAAAACAGGAATATTCAGCGAGGATGTGTTAAATATATAAAAGTGATAGTGAAAACTTTTTTAAAACAACTTTTTAATAATCAAAAAATCCTGAAAAAAGTATCACATGTTATAAAATAAAAATTAAGCACCATTTCTAACATTTGATAATAAATCAGAATATTATAAAGTTTTCTAAAGGATCACGTGACACTAAATTCAGCTTTGAATCGCAGAAATATATTTTAAAGTATAGTAAAATAGAAAACCATTATTTTAAATTGTAATAATATTTCACTATATTATTTTTCTGTATTTTTGATCAAATAAATCCAGGCTTGATGAGCATAAGAGACTTCTTTCAAAAACATTAAAAATAGTAATTTGTCCAAACTTATGTACTGTGTAAGTAAAAATATACTAAATTTAAAATTAAATGTTGTATAAATAAAAAGGTTAGGAATCATATTTGTTTCAAGTGTTTTTTATTGGGGGTGGGGGGCCTCCAACATGAATTTTGCCTAGGGCCTCCAAATGTCTAGAACCGGCCCTGCCCATTTCTCATTTTCACATTATGTAAGTATACAATTGAAACAACTACCATTTAAATAAAAGAAACAAAAAAATGAACTTAAAATTAAATAAAATAAAGGGCATCACAAACATTCATTTATCAGAGATACAGTGTTTTGATTGGGCTTTTCGGTTTTGAAAACATTTACAGATTCTAAATACATTTTAAAGGCTGTTTAAAAAAATCATATCAAAAACAAATCCATAGCATATTTTTCTTTTGGAAAAGTCATATTCATTTGAATGAAGAAAAACAGATGACACATTTTTTTCTTCATTGGGTTATTTACATACCATTATGAATTTGCATACATTTGAATATCCATTCGGATTGGTCAGTCATGAGTGCAACCTTTCACACTGGGATTAAAGATAGAATAGGAAAGAATACACATATAACAACAAAATATTAATTTTGTACATTGTTTGCAAATGAGCAACATTTGTGGGCAAATCATTATAAACCACCAACAGCTTCAACTTAATTTTCTCAGCCTTCCTCCCCTTATTAGATGAAACACATGAGAGGATGTTATCAGATTATAAACGAGAATAGTTGACCAGTTCTGTCATTCATGGTTTCACAAAACAGGTTTAATCGAAAACATATATCATTTTTAATCTCAACTTTAGTTTCCTGTATATTTGTGTATATTGGTTTCCGGTCACAGCTGAACACATTGTGAATAGTTTTGTGTAATAATTTATATAGTCTAAAGGTATATATATTTTATAATATGCAAACATTATGTAAAAATATATTATCTTTATCTTGTCCATAATTTACACATATTAAAATATTTATACATTCTTTGTAACCCATGTTCACATTTTATAACATGGTATTATTGCAATTGTTACAGTAATATATTGATGCTTTTTTAAAGTTATTTGAAAAATAGAAATACAAGTAACTTAGGAATTTATATAAAAATCTATTGTTTTCGGCCAGATTTGGCATGTGGACATTAAGTGTGATTTGAGGTATGTTAGAGACTCAAAGCAACTGCATGAGCCATGAATAACCTCAGAAACACAAATAAGGAGATTATATATTTATTTTAAAAAGTGTGTGACCACATTTCCTTCTGTTCTTCGATCAAACGTGATGAGGATCATCTCAAATCGTTTTACACTAGTAGGGGAGAGCGGGGCACAAAGTAACGCTTTTTGACTTTCTCAGTTTGTTATAGTTCACAGTATTTTATTATGTTATCTGATCTAATAAAAAAAAATATACAAGACAAACTAAAATATTTTCTAAATAAAACACAATTATTAACTTTTTCATATAAAATAATGGCATTTTTTAATAATTAAATATATACTCATTTTTGAGTTTTGACTACGAACACAGGAAAACACAGCTATACAACATAGTTCAAAACAAATAAATAATTTCTGAACATTGACTCAATCAATTGAGACAATTCAATCTTTATTGACTCTTTATTCACCTTTTTCTCATGTTTTCTCAATAGAATTAATAAAAGTATAGAATATAATAGAATATTTCTAATAGGGGCTCATTGTAACGCAGTGTGACAACATGCCCCGCCTGCACAACTGGGATTTAAACCCGACTACTGTCTTCTGCTGTTAGCGAGGCATTAAATAACTATTTCAACTGTTAAATAACATTATTGGAGATTAAAATAATATCAGATTTGTCTCATTTAAAAAAAAAAAAAAATAGAGATGAAACATTAATCTAAGTAAGGCGCATTTTTAATCTAATCTAATTTTAATCTAAGGCGCATTTTTTTCCTCTATATAGTGTTGATAAGGCAACTAGTAAATACACCAAGTTTCGTCATGCTAGCATGTGTGGAATTAAAACAAGCGTGTTACAACTAGCCCTTGTTCCCCCTACTCAAGTGCTTTTATTGCTTGTTGGCTCGCGCGCTCAGATGTGGGACGAACAGGATCAAAGTGAAACCCACAAAATTTAAGCAAGACAGACTCTACACGACACCCCGATCACCAGAGACGTGAGTAGAGCATCCTATATTTCACTTTAAACAATTATTTCAATATCTGATATTAGTTTACAGATTTTTTGCCACGAAGCCACTAAAAGGACACGGTGAAGAAGCAATAGGCTATATGTGAGATGGGACGTGGGGGGAATAATAATTGCGTTCCTGGCAAATGTTTTGCGTTCGCCCGGGAAACTTAGCTTTCTCTGGCAAAGAACACAAAAGTTTTGCGAGTGAAGTAACGCAACAGTTTTTTATTTATTTATTTATTTATTTATTTATTTTATTTTTTTATTTTTTTTTTGCGAGAGAATACAAAATAATTGACAAATAATTTCCCCACCACTAGGGTTTCCTTATACTCTCAGAAAAAAGGAACAAAACCTGCCATTGGGGTGGTGCCCCTTCAACATGTACTGTACACTTTGCCCGATATCTCCCTATTTATTTTTAATTGCTGTCCAGTTTCTGGACACCTATATCACACAGAGTTCTCTGAATGGTATTAGAGTTGCAGACACATTATTATCAGTCAGCTGGCCGACGACACTACCTTGTTTTTACAAGATGCCTTCCAAATCCCTGCCGCTTTAAACTTAATAAATTTTTTCTCTGAAGCTTCTGGCCTCCATCTTAACTTAAATAAATGTGAGCTCATGTCTGTTAAAGATTGTGCCACCTCAGCTATGTGCAATATTCCAGTTAAAAATCAAGTAACCTATCTAGGAATTATAATAACCAAAGACCCTAAACTTAGATGTCCGACAAATTTCTCCTCTGTTAGACAAAACTCAAAGAAAACTAAATTTATGGCTTCAAAGAGACTTGTCCTTAAAAGGCAGGATCCTTCTCTCAAAGGCTGAGGGTTTATCCAGACTCTCCTATGCAGCCCAATCTCTTTATGTTGATAATCGTACCCTTAAAATGATTGATAAAATGCTATTAGACTTTGTCTGGAAAAGAAAATGTCACTATGTCAAAAAATCAGTTTTGATTAACTCTACGGAATGTGGTGGGATGAACTTTATAGACTTTTCAACCCTCAACAATACCTTTAAAATAAACTGGCTTAAACATTATTTCTTCAATCCATCCTCTATTTGGAATGCTATCCCCTCCTATATTTTTTCTAAAGTAGGTGGCCTGGGGTTTCTTTTGGTCTGCAGCTATGACATCTCCAAAATTCCTGTAAAGCTTTCAAACTTTCATAGACAAATGTTGCTCGCTTGGTGTCTTATTTTCAAGCACAACTTTTCACCACATAACTGTTATATCTGGAACAACAAGGACATTACATACAAGAAAAAAAGCATCTTTTTTGAAAATTGGTTCAATGATAACATTACCTTAGTTATTCAGCTATTCAAACCTGATGGACAATTAGGACAATACAGTTACAATGAATTTTTCGATGCTTATCCTGTGTTCATTTCTCCTGTATAAATATTACCCAACTAAAATGTTCATTTCACACAGATTCAAAAAAAATATCGACACCAGCTGCTCTTTTTGTAATAGTACTCCTGAAACTCTGGCTCATTTATTCTGGTCCTGCAGTCATGTGGAAAAATTCTGGTCTGAGATTTTAAGACTTCTGCAAATTAACATCCTCCCAAATGCATAATTTTCCTTCAAAAATGTCATCCTTAGTTTTTATGAACATGAAGAAGACAGTAGATACTATGTTATTAACCTGATTTTTATTTTAGCTAAGTTTTATGTTCATAAATGTAAATATTCCAATTCAAAGCATTTATGTGTCTTCATGTCTGATATAAGAAGATATTTTGTATCCATTAAAAACTCCAATAATTCCAAAGCCTTAAAAAACGTAACATTGTTTAAAAAATTTGACGTATGTAATTGGTGATTTGCAAATGTTTATCCTCTCAAATGTACCTTTGGGTTTTTTTTTTGTTTTTTTTCTCTCATTCCTGTATAATTGATCTGTGCTCTGCTCTTCTATATGTTGATTGTTTTAAGCCCCCATGTTACTTGTTTGTTCAATCCAATTTTTCTTATGCTTGTGTTTGATTTTCAATAAAAAAAAATAAAAAAAAATTGTACTGTACACTTTTGTACCTAGAAGAACCTTTTTAAAGGGGACCGTCCCAGTGTCAGCTTTTGTACCTTTTTTCTGAGAGAGAATGTTCTGACGATCAAGGTCCTGTAGTGCAGGTCTGCAACGATTAGTCTGTAAATCCTATGTGTCACTCGCGTTCTTCTGTCGCGATATTTTAAATATTTATCGTCTTCATTAATAGGCTAATCAAAAGACTGGGTGTTGCAATATTTTGTGCCACGTATCGTTGTTTCTTCGCGAGCACGGGGGTCGTCTTGCTTTGATCAAAGTACACACACACACACACACACACACACACACACACACACACACACACACACACACACACACGAACTCAGTTTTCGTTTCAGTGCAAAATAATCACAGGAAAGCAGAGTCAAACAAATATCATATAATTTGCTTAAATAAAAATAGGCATTATTTGAATGAAAGGCCTACTTTTCTTGTAGAAATAAAATTATAAAACCTTTTTTTCTTCGCAAAAATGTAATTTTAAATAAGAGTAGCTACAAGTATTAAGTTTAATTTTCACATGAGCAATGCATAAATAATGATAATCAAGTAAAATTATTCTAATCTAGATACTATTTTAAGTAAACATAAACAAATGTTATAATTAACTAAATGGTTAAATTGTAGGCTATTAGAATATATTTTTAAGTATATAAACATTATATATAGATGTAATTATAACAAGTATACACCAACCTTTTTTTTTTTTTTGTCAGTTCTGCTTATAAACTGTTCTTCATGTGGTACAATCTACAATGACTGGTTTTGTTGAAATATTGTAAGATTACTGATGATCACTGAGTTCAACCAACATGAAAAACAGGTTTTGTTGACATGAAATAAATGTGACATTACCGATTATAACTGAATTCAACCAACCTGAAAAAACAAGGTTTTACTGAAGCATAACTGTTAGCTGATATAACCTGATTTCTCCTGCAAGGTAAAATTACTTGATATTATCTTTTTTGTTTTATATGATGAAAGTCCTTTTTCACCTTGATGCTAATACACTCAAAAAAATATTAATTGCCCTTACTTAACTTATTTGAAGACATTTTTGCAACTTAATTTAGTTGTTATACTAAATAAATTAGTTTAATTGTATTGACAGTGTTGCACATCATTATGCACAATGTATATAATGAGCCACTAAGTAAAGACAGGTGTCAGTACTGAGCATTAAACTCTGAGTGCCCAAAGCCTGAATGTTGAATTGTCAATACAACTGAAACATTTGAGAGAACATCACATAAACTGACTTCATGAATTAATGTTGATTTTCCTAAAATGTTTTGGTTTTAACTCATCGGTATGATGATCAGTGTTCCATTTGGTTGGGCACTGGTTACTCTTCCTATTGATGCAGTGATGCAATAAAAAATCAGTTATTTGGTTTCAAAGGAAGATAAGTAATATATAAATTTGTGTTGGTTACACTTATGTCATAAACTTGTGAAACTTCTAATTGGGTTGATATAATCTCTCTATATTTGTAACAATATCTTGTAATTGATCATGCTTGAGTCAACAATGTTAACAATTAAATTTTAATAAATGATCAATACTCTCAGTTCTTTTTTAGTAACTAGAACTTTTGTGTTAGTGAACTACAGTACTGTATGTCACACTACTGCAAGGATGAGGACACAGAGAATGACGTTAACAAGATTTATTTAGACACGGTATGCAACTCCTGAATACAGGAAAGGCTTTGAGATCCACACAGGGTGACACAGGGCAAACACTTCAACCTGATGCAGCCCCGTAGATACTGGAATGGATTCTGACTCGGTGGTACAGACTTGGAGATACTGGGAATAGATGACCACGGGAGATACTGGAATGGATATCCGTGAAATCACTGGAGAACATGAATAGGAGGTCGGGGTCAGACCTGTGGATGTTTGGCGTAGGGAGCTCTGGGCATACTCTGCCCATGGGAGGTACTGGTTCCAGCAGTCCTGTGCTTCATGGCAGTAGGTCCTCAGGTACCTCCCAATCTCCTGGATCTTACGCTCCGCTTGACCGTTGTATTGTGGATGATACCCCGACGTTAGGCTGACCGATACTCCCAGAAGCTTGAAGAAGGACTTCCAGACTCTTGATATGAACTGTGGTCCTCGATCCGATACCATATCCTCTGGGATACCAAAGTGGCGAAAAATTTTGGTGAATAACATCTCTGCTGTCTTGAAGACTGTGGGAAGGCCGGGGAGGGATATCAATTTACAGGACTTGGAAAATCTATCAACGACCACTAGAATGCAGGTCTTGAAATCGGATGATGGCAGATCAGTAATGAAATCCACGGCGAGATGAGACCAGGGTCTGTTCGGGATTAGTAGAGGCATCAGCTTCCCTTCTGGGAGACGTCGGGGTACCTTGGCGATTGCACAAGCTGTGCATCCCTGCACGTATCGGGAGGTATCCTGGGCCATGCCGGGCCACCAGTAGCGCTGTTGGAGAAGTGAGAGGGTTTGTTGGCTGCCTGGGTGTCCAGAGCCCGGAGAGGTGTGTACGGAGTCCATGAGGGGAAGACGGAGGTTGGTAGGTACGAAAATCTTCCCCACAGGACCCCCCGGCGGAGCAGGTTCGGTAAGGGTGTCGTTGGCTATAAGCTTGTCGATGTTCCACTGGATGGGACTGACAATCATGGCTGGAGGGAGGATAGTTTCGTTAATCTCAGTGAAGGTCTCTGATTGATAGAGGTGTGATAGAGCGTCTGCTTTGAGATTCTTGGAGCCAGGGCGATAGGTAACTGTGAAGTTAAAGCATGTGAAGAAGAGAGCCCATCCAGCCTGGCGAGGATTTAATCTCTTGGCTTCCGGGAGATACTCAAGGTTGCGGTGGTCTGTAATCACTTGAAATGGATGGTTGGCTCCCTCCAACCAGTGTCTCCACTCCTCTAATGCCAACTTAATGGCCAGGAGTTCTTGATTACCGACATCATAATTCTGCTCTGCCGGGGACATCTTGCGTGAGAAGGCGCATGGATGGAGTTGTGGAGGGGTCCCCTGCCGCTGCGATAGAACAGCTCCTACTCTGTTGGTGGATGCGTCTACTTCTACTATGAACGGTAGATCAGGATCGGGATGACTCAGCATAGGAGCAGAACAGAAGGCTTTCTTCAGACTCTCAAAGGCTTCGGAAGCTTCAGTAGACCAGGTTAACTGTTTGGTACCTTTCTTCACCATGGATGTCACTGGAGCGCAGATTTTACTGTAGTCGCGGATGAACCGGTGCTAAAATTTGGCAAAGCCAAGAAAGCGTTGCAGCTCTTTCAGGGTTTGAGGTTTAGGCCAGTTGATCACCGCTTCCACTTTTGAGCCATAGAGATGACGTCTGGACGAATCACGTACCCCAGGAAGTGCATGGATTCTTGATGGAATTCACATTTCTCTAACTTCAGGTACAGCTGGTACTCACAGAGACGTTTAAGAACTTGCTTCACCTGCAGGACATGTTCATCGAAGGTTGGAGGAGTAGATCAAGATGTCATCAATGTAGATGATCACAAACCGGTGGAGCCTATCTCGGAAGATCTCATTCATGAAGCCCTGAAAGACAACAGGACTGTTTGAAAGGCCGAAGGGCATGACCCGATATTCGTAGTGTCCCGCAGGAGTGATAAAGGCAGTCTTCCACTCATCTCCCTCACGAATACGAATACCTAACTTGACGGTAGAAGCATTAAGGATGCAATAATCAATACATGGGCGGAATCCTCCATCTTTTTTCCCGACGAAGAAGCAGCTTGAGGCGGCAGGGGACGTAGATGACTGAATGTATCCTTGGCGTAAGGCTTCCTCCACGTACTCCCCCATGGCCTTCTGCTCCGGGATGGACAATGGGTAAACTTTTCCATGCGGTAGAGTGGCCCCAGGCAGCAGGTCTATTGCGCAGTCCCATGGCCGATGAGGTGGAAGAGTGGTGGCGAGTTGTTTATTAAACACGTCCTGGAACGCCCGATATTCAGGAGAAATCTGGTGAGAAGAATCTGTGGCTGGACTCCTGACGGAAGTTGAACCCAGGATTGCAGGGACAGTTGATATGGAAGAAGCGGAGGGGTTCCTCTTGACAGGACGTAGACAATGTGTTTTACAGTGATCACTCCAGTGACGTACTTCTCCAGATGTCCAGCAGATGTCAGGCGAGTGTTGATTAAGTCACGGGCGTCCCAGAACGATATCTGCTGTAGAGCCCTCCAGTACCAGTAAAGAGCATTTTTCTTGGTGTAGACAACCGATGGAAAGTTGTAACTAGGGACTGCAGGTATGGATACTTCTCTGACTGAGGGGTTTTCCTAGAATGGAGTGTATACTCAGTAGTTGACTCAATCGTCGACGGCGGGCTTGCAAACGGTTGAGTAGTGAGGCTGAGATGAAGTTCCCCGCCGCGCCGGAGTCAATCAGAGCTTTCGCTGGAATAGAGTGTTCCAGATAGGTAATCAATACCGGAGTTTGCTTCAGATTAGAAACTGGAAATGGTAGATCTACTGTACTCACTGCCGAACGGCTGGGACGGACGGGACATTCGACACGATAATGTCCAGAAGCTCCACAATAGAGACATAAGCTATTGGTACGACGTCAGTTACGTTCAGATGTAGTTAGACGTCCCGTATTGATTTCCATAGGCTCTGGTATTGGAGGGCTTACGGGCGAGGAGATGCGAGGAGAGCGTGCAGTAGAATTATAGAAGCATGCAGTGCGATGTTGGGCTATGAGTATCGAGCGTTGGATGAGTTTTTCAATCCCGATGGAGGCGTCATAGATGGCCAGTTGTAAATAGATATCTGGGTTGAGCCCTTGACGATAAGCTGTCAAAGCGATTTCGTTCCATCCGCTGCTTGCAGCGATCGTCCGAAACTTCAAAGCTTAATCTGAAACAGAGGAAGTGCCTTGTCGTAGGCAAAATAACTGGTCATGAACAGATATGGCATTAGATGATTGAGCAAATACTGTGTGAAAACTGTAATGCGACTGTAATGCGGGTGCGTTGGAATCCCAGAGAGCTTGAGCCCAGTTCAACGCTCGACCTGTGAGCAGAGAAATTATGAAAGCAATTTTGGCTTTTTCTGAAATGAAATTAACTGAACAGCGTTTACCTCCATGTAGAGTTTACATTGAAGAAGGAATCCATTGCACTCATCCTCACCCGAATAAGAAGCAGGTTTGGCCATGGGACTTACTGAGGCAGGTCGGTAGTTCGGAAGAGTATGACGGAATTCCGTGAGGGTTTCTTGAAGCGATTGATGTTGTGCATTGGCAGTGGCGTGTGCTGTGGTATCCATCAGTGGTTGGGGAGCGGCGGCAGCATATGCGGCGGCGCCCCGAGAGGCTTTGGTAGATACAGCGGAGATCTCAGAAGCCGAGGGAGCTTGCATGGTGTGTGGTCCGGTCTTCTGTCACACTACTTCAAGGATGAGTACACAGAGAATGACATTAACAAGATTTATTTTGACACGGTATGCAACTCCTGAATACAGGAAAGGCTTTGATATCCACACAGAGGGACACAGGGCGAACACTTGAACTTGATGCAGCCTCGTAGATACTGGAATGGATATCCATGAAATCACTGGAGAATAAGAATAGGCAGTCTGGAGAATCCTGGAGAACCGCCACACCGATGCTGCTTTGAATACACACACACAGAGAGGTTAGCGTTGAATATTTGGATATACTTGCGGAGAGTATACAGGATATCCTGAAACCAGACAGAAGTGTTAGTAACCGGAGAGTCACAGGCGTCGAAAGACGAGATCGGACAGTGAGCTGTGGACTGACTGGGGTTTATATGCAGAGCTGGCGTGGTGAGTGAAGTGATGAGGTTCTGTGAATCAGAACTCTGGTGATTGTGATCGGGACCAGGTGTGCTGAGTTGATGCTGGCTGGGGTGTGTCGTTGAGTGAATCCGTGAGACAGTACACTAACTAAGCATTTGTCAGTTCAACATACTATTCCTATTTCACTTTACTTGTTTTTTTTAAGGCAATTGGTTTGCATGCTTTTTAAAGTAAGTCTAACTAATTCGATTTTACAATGTTACAACAACTTTGACGACATAGTGATGATGTGGTAACACACACATTGATTTTAAGCATGAAAAGTTATTTAAAATATAGTACTTGAATATATGCTCTCCCTTTCACTGCACCGGAAAACATTGCAAATAACCTGCAAACACAAAACTTTCCCCCAAAGTTCCCATTTGGTTGTTTTTTGGGAAAATAAACGAGAACAGTCTGGAAACATTATTTTTTTTTTTTTTTTTTTTTTTTATCCAATCAAGACTTTTCTTTCTTTGCCTTTTTCTCCTAGTGACACAAAATGGACGTTAAAGAACTGATGATTGATGCACTTGAGAATCTTGATGATGAAGACTTCAAAAAATTCAACTGGCAGCTGTGGAATGGTGTGGAAACAGGCATCGATCCTATTCCAAGAGGAAAGCTTCAGAAAGCTGATCGGTCAGATGTTGTGGATTGCTTGGTAGATAAGTACAGTGACGAGGCTGGGAAGATCACAGTACAAGCATTGCGCAAAATCAACCAAAATCATCGCGCAAAGATCCTTGAGTCGAAACTTCAGGGAGGTAAGTATACGTAAAGTAAAAAAAATATATATATATATTTATATGGCCTGAAATCAAGGACCTTGAAAGTGTCTCTTCAAAGTCTTAATGCTGTAGACTTTAATTCATAAATGAATGTAGCTGCTGACAGATGTAGAGAATGTTCTTCGGGCTGTTGATATATTGTGACGTGTGTTTTTCTGACTTCAGTTCAGCAGTCTGAGCCGGAGGACAGAAGAAATGCTTCAGTGTCTGTGGAGGATCGGCCCATCCAGTCCGACTGGAAGAGACCACACAGCATTACTCATAGCACCCAAGAGTTTAAGAGAACAACTCTCAGAGAAAACGGAAATAATGCAAGTATCTGTTTCAGTACTTTTTGAACTTTTTTTAAACATACTCTATTTATTTATTATGGCCATTGCTGTATTTGACATTCTTTTTCTCTCATGATGTCAACAACAATACGGGAAAACATTCATTTATGGCCTCTAAATCTAAATCACGTTTTATGATTTATTTTATATAATTATGAATTTTATATTGTTGAATCATCTATTCATACAATGCATATTCTTAGTTTGCACACAATGCTCCTTATATAGTTTCAGTTCAGGTGACTCTATTAATGTTATAATTCTGCAAATACTGATGTTTTCTCACAGGTTTATATACCAGTGGACAAGTCTCAGAGGAAACGTTCAGCTCTGCTGATCACCAATATACGATTCAAGAACTCAGAGGACAACAGGCGAGGAGCAGAGAGAGACGAGGAGAACATGGAGTGGCTGCTGAAGACTTTGGGTTACAGAGTTGAGAAACACAGAGATCTAACTGGGCAAGTGCGTATAGAGCTAGTGGACTTCTGATGTGGATATAGAGATGTGAACAAATATTTTACAATGCATTTTATACTATGCATTGCTGTAAAAAAATAAAATGTTTTTATTGACAGGAAATATCTGCTAGAGTCGAGGACTTCGCTGCACATCCTGAACATAAAGACTCGGACAGCACCTTTGTGGTTCTGATGTCTCATGGGGACATAATCCAAAATAAAGATGCCATTTTAGGTGTCAACTATGATGGGGTGGAAAACCCCGATGATTTCTTCTTTGTTGACGACATCTTCTGCAGTCTGAACTCAGAGAAATGTCCTGCTCTGAATAATAAACCAAAGGTTATTCTGATTCAAGCCTGCAGAGGAGGTACGACATTACTGATGAAACTCAACTCCTCTTATCATATTTCTGTTTCTCTTTGTACTCTGTATTTATCTTTTTCATAGATTTACTGTACTATTATCATCCATATCATTAACCGTTTCTCTGTCCAGAACACCTTGGCGGTGTGAAAATACAGTCAGACTCCGCTGTTTCAGACTCCATTGAGCACAGAGAGAAAGACTTCGTCTGTTTTAAGTCCTGCCTCCCTGGTTAGTAAAACACTGATTTCTGATGCAAGATTGATTTGTAGATCACACTACACACTGTTTATTTTGTTCATATTCAAAAATAAAGCAACTGTTGTCCTTTTTTAAGAATGTTACTTTAATGTTGATTCACACTTTGAAGAAGGTGAACTGATGAAAGCACATGAAGCAGTCTGTTCATGTTGGCCAGTGTTTCAAAGTTTGGGTTGCTTTGCGAAATACTTTAACCTACCAAAGGCTTTTCTCCACAGGTATCGGTGCATACAGGCATCCTGTCGAAGGAAGTTATTTTATCTGTTACATCCTGGATGTGTTCTGTAAACAGGCTCATACTGATGACATTATGGAGTTGTTCAGGAAGGTATAAGTTAAAAAACCATTTAAATTGGTTTGTTTTATTTCAGCCCAAAAGCAAAATAATCTCTTCCAGTGCTTTGCTCAGGTAAAATAAATACAGGAGGTTACTTCTTGTCACATTTAAATTTGATCTTTTTATTATAGGTCACCTTACGCATGGAAAAAGATCCACGATTCAAGCATGCAGAGTTAAGAAAGGATGAATTTGCAAAACTAATGCCGTGTATTGACAGGACGTCCCTTCCCAAGAAACTCTACCTGTTCCCTGGACTCTGAGGATGTGCAGTGTAACATCAGTTTAAGGCAAGACACCTGAAATCTACAAAAGAAATCTATAAAGTTTAATAAAAAAGCTAAATAGAACAAAATCTCAAGACCAGTGAACGAGTGTCTTGCCTTGAATCGAGCTAAAGAGGCATTTTATGCAAAAATGCATTCCAGATATATACAGGTAATATATTGCATGCAATTATCATTTATATTAATTTTACTCTCATGATTTTATTTTTTAATATACTTTTCTATTTTCATATTACTATATTTACCATTTAACTGCTAAGGAGTTTCCATCCAGAATGGCTCCACTTCTTTCATTAGATTTATTCTTCTACTTTTTATATAACTTTGATGAAAGTGCAAATGAATCAATAAAGCTTTTCTAATTTGTTACCATGCCTTTGTCTCTTGCCTCCAGCATCTGTGTTTGTAGAAGATTTCACATATGGGAAGCGTGTGACTCATATTAAATATATCAGACTGAATCTGATATCGCTGAATAAAAGAGAAACTAACAAAACTCTCCTGTTGCTCTAAAGCTTTTGTGTAGCGCTCTCAATAACCTCAGTGCTGAACAAATGTGTTCATAAAACACAAATATATAAACAAAAAAAATATAAAAAGGTACTGTAAAATATGAAAGTACAAACTGAGAATTATAGTTTTAATAATTTCATAAGTTAATAGTGTTTAACACATAGTGAGCCAAAAATGACTTTACAACAAAACACACCAGTTGAGTTGCTGAATATCATCTATATTGATATTATTTCACGGCTCTATGAAATGCTTGATTCTGATTGGTCAGTCAGGATATTCTGAGGTCAATTATTCCTCTGCAATGAATTGAAAAGAGGTTGAAGACTAGACGACCACAGACCGTTGACTGAACGTCTGATGCGTATGACACGCAAACAAAGTCATCGTCTGATTGAATACTACAGGATAAAAACAAATAGCCTACCAATGTAAACAACTAGCATAACATAATATTTTTTATCAGCTTAAATGTTAATTATTAGTCACTGATTATCAACCCTTTTATCTAACCCTCTCTACTTAACCGTCGGTCGCGCATATCCGCCATGTTTGTAGTTTTCTGAACACTTTTTACTCATGTTTGTAGTTCTGAACTGGATCCTCCTCCAAAGCGCAGGGGGTTGTGGGTAATATTAGCTGTTATAATGAGCTCGGATCCACACTTTGAAAATCCACAATTAATAGTCGACCATCCGGGACTTCTGGCACACTCTGTTCAACATACTACGCTTTGGGACTCACTTATTCTAATCTCACACACTGTTCAGGATGGATAGGGAGAGATTGTTCTGCTGTACAACTGTGAAGCAACACAAAGAGCTGTGGGATATTGTGGAAAAGAATAAAGGATCGATTCATTTTCTAAGATCGTTCTGAAATCAGTGATGAACTGCTGTCTTTCAAATAAGAAGTGGTCGACAATTAGAAATTTATATTTATTTGACATAATATTTACTAAAGAAATAATGTGAAAATATGTATAAGCAAAATTTGATAAAACAATTAATTGTAACTTTTGCGATTTTTTTTTTTTCAAATCTGCAATTGCACTCTTCAGAAGAACTTGTGTAATATTAATTACATATATTAAGTACATATTAAGTTAAATATTAAGTACATATTAATTAGATACTGAAAGATACTGATATAATCATAAATATAGAGACTGATATAAATGTGTATGATATAGATTTGCTTAATGCTAGCAGTAGATGAGAAATTATTTGCCTTTCTATTATTAATAATAGAAAAGAAAACGGTTTAATACTTTTTCTTATACCTTTTACTTTGTTTTAACAGTTTTGTCTAATAATTTATCAGACAGTCACAGATCTGTTAAACAGAGACATGAATAAATGGGAGCTCTGGCTCTATATTACACTATATTAACATATAATTAGTTCAGGAATCCTTTAGTTTTACTGGTGTGATTTTCAGAAGTCTGTTATAAAAGACCATTACAGTAAATGAAGAGACATTTCCTTTTCATCTGCCTTGTCGGTCACTCTTTCCTAACAAAATCCCAAACATGACCATGACAAAACCAAAACAGATGATGAGCAAGTCTCGATGTCTCTCCATGAACGATGGCTCCTTTTCCACGGTCAGAGTAACTTTAGCTGGGGCGACACGCAGCGGGACGGACTGATCTTCTAGGATCATGAAGGGAAAGAGTTTATTGGCCAATGGCACTCTATCAAATGCTGCAATGATGTGATTAATCCTGACATCAGAAAAGCTCAACTTCCTCCAGCGTTTCAGACGCAACGGCTGCTGAAGCAACTCATAGCAATACTCAAGCTTTACTCTCACTACCTGTGGATCTTCCAGCATCTGCAATCTACACGATCCAGCCGTCATCTCTCTGTACGAGTCTCCATCACGTCTGAGACCCCAGAAGCCGTTTTCAGGGGTCAAAGGTTGTGTAGGAGGTTTTCCCTCCAATCCAAAACACACTCCAAGGCTCCAGTGCCGACTGTTTCCCACTTCAATATCCCATGTGTGAACACCATCACTGTATCCCACACTTCCCAACACCATCCGGTTCCAGTGCAGAGGAAGAGGGTTAGGTTCGTTCTGCCGATGGAAACATGAGGTCACAGAGGTCAGATCATCTGACACAGAGACGTCTGGTGGAGATGTGTTTGGGTTCAGGATCACAGGATCTGAGGAGAACAGGGAATAGTCATGTATGTTGAAAAGCTAAGCAGTTCTTTCAGGAATGATCTAGTACTCACAGTAAGGGCAGACGTCCTTCATCTTCTCCCACACCTGGTACTTCAAGTTGCCCAGATGTTTGGGAACATCAATAAGAGCTTCTGAACTCAGTTTTTCATCTGGGAGTGTGTATTTAGCTCTAACACACACACACACACACACACACACACACACACACACACGCACACGCACACGCACACGCACACGCACACACACGCACACACACACACACACACACACACACACACACACACACACACACACACACACACACACACACACACCACTTAATCAGTTGTGAAAGTTAATGCTCATGAATATTCTAAAATCAAAAATAAAATCAAAATACCTGTTCATAGTCCTTTGATAATTCTGAGAAAAAGAACAGAAGTACAATAATATTAGACCGTATTATAATGTAAGAATAGACTATAACCACCAACAAAAGTATACAACCTCAACCATGTTGTTGTTGTAATATTGCGTATTATTAAAATTAAAATTATACAATGTAAAAAGTGGGTAAATGCAGCAGTTGCAAATCTAAAAGTTATTTTAACCCAATGCAGTCAGTCATGGTAAATATTAAAGATTAAAATATTAAGAGATTAAAATGATTCAGTCATGGTAAATATTATATAACAACATCATTTAGATAAGGGCTGTCCAAAATGACACACTATACACTGGTTGCACTCAATCGTGTAGCGTGTGAATTTCGTATGGTCCCAAACTGTTTTTTTACTAAGCGGAAACCATTTACATTGAGGGCAAATGATGTTTAACACAACTTCCATTTGTCAACAAAAATGAATTTCATCATTTTTCCAGAGCTGTGTGTGGAGTGAATGGCAGGATTTACCACAGTGTGTGTGTGTGTGTGTGTAGACCTGCAGGAAGGTGATGTCCTCGTCCTCAATTTCTTCTTTCAGTTCTCTGACTCGGTCACAGAGAGACTGTATTCCTCCTTGTATTCTTCTTTTCATCTTTCCTCCCTTTTCTTTCTCTTCTTCGTTTAGAGCTGCTATCCTGCTCTCCTCCTCCGTTCTGAGGAACTGATGGAGTTTCTCAAACTCCTCCCTGATTCTTCTCTCTGTCTGCTGAACTTGAGACTGGGGGAATGTCATGTGTGAAACTGTTAATCATCCACACGCAAAATCACAAGACAAATACAAATAAAACATTTAGGTGAGTTATCCCACATGACAGATCTAAAACACAACATCTTCTTACCAGGCTGTAAGCATTTTCAATGATATTTCATAATGAAAAATTCTAGTACAATTCTTAAATTACCAAATCAGGGAAGCTCCTCAAAAGTCAAGATTCAATTCAATTCAAGAAGCCATTTAAACAAAAGAAAACATATGTGGAATTTCTGTTCAGTCTTTATGCTAAACAAACCTCACCTGGATGTACCTGGAGATTTTGTTATCTTGTGATGTACCATTCTGTAAAGAGACCAAAGTCTTTTCAGCTGAACGAAGATCTCCTCTCAGCTTCCCCTTTAAAGGTAACAACACATGCAGTCATACACAAACTCATTTAAACCATTTAAACTTTCTTTCAGGAATGAACTGGGCTGCAATGCTTAAGCATTTAAAGAGATAGAGATAGAGATAGATAGATCACGTTTGAGCTTCAGCGAGAACCAATGAAATTCATTCTCATGTTATGCAGCATGTTTGAGCTTCAGCAAGAGAGAATGAGGTTCTTACTCGTGTTACGCATCAAGTTTGAGCTTCAGCAAGAGCCAAGAGGTTCATTCTCGTGTTACGCATCAAGTTTCAGCATCAGCGAGAACCAATGAGGTTCATTCTCATGTTACGCAGCAAGTTTGAGCTTCAGCAAGAACCAATGAAGTTCATTCTCGTGTTACGCATCAAGTTTGAGCTTCAGCAAGAACCAATGAGGTTCATTCTCATGTTACGCAGCAAGTTTGAGCTTCAGCAAGAACCAATGAAGTTCATTCTCGTGTTACGCATCAAGTTTGAGCTTCAGCAAGAACCAATGAGGTTCATTCTCATGTTACGCATCAAGTTTGAGCTTCAGCGAGAACCAATGAGGTTCATTCTCGTGTTACGCAGCAAGTTTGAGCTTCAGCAAGAACCAATGAGGTTCATTCTCGTGTTACGCATCAAGTTTGAGCTTCAGCGAGAACCAATGAGGTTCATTCTCGTGTTATGCAGCACGTTTGAGCTTCAGCAAGAACCAATGAAGTTCATTCTCGTGTTACGCATCAAGTTTGAGCTTCAGCAAGAACCAATGAGGTTCATTCTCGTGTTATGCAGCACGTTTGAGCTTCAGCAAGAACCAATGAGGTTCATTCTCGTGTTACGCAGCACGTTTCAGCATCAGCAAGAACCAATGAGGTTCATTCTCGTGTTACGCAGCACGTTTGAGCTTCAGCAAGAACCAATGAGGTTCATTCTCGTGTTACGCAGCACGTTTGAGCTTCAGCGAGAACCAATGAGGTTCATTCTCGTGTTACGCATCAAGTTTGAGCTTCAGCAAGAACCAATGAGGTTCATTCTCGTGTTATGCAGCACGTTTGAGCTTCAGCAAGAACCAATGAAGTTCATTCTCGTGTTACGCATCAAGTTTGAGCTTCAGCAAGAACCAATGAGGTTCATTCTCGTGTTACGCATCAAGTTTGAGCTTCAGTAAGAACCAATGAGGTTAATTCTCGTGTTACGCAGCACGTTTGAGCTTCAGCAAGAACCAATGAGGTTCATTCTCGTGTTACGCAGCACGTTTCAGCATCAGCGAGAACCAATGAGGTTAATTCTCGTGTTACGCAGCACGTTTGAGCTTCAGCAAGAACCAATGAGGTTCATTCTCGTGTTACGCAGCACGTTTGAGCTTCAGCAAGAACCAATGAGGTTAATTCTCGTGTTACGCAGCACGTCTGAGCTTCAGCGAGAACCAATGAGATTCATTCTCGTGTTATGCAGCACGTTTCAGCATCAGCAAGAACCAATGAGGTTCATTCTCGTGTTACGCAGCACGTTTGAGCTTCAGCAAGAACCAATGAGGTTAATTCTCGTGTTACGCAGCACGTCTGAGCTTCAGCGAGAACCAATGAGATTCATTCTCGTGTTATGCAGCACGTTTCAGCATCAGCAAGAACCAATGAGATTCATTCTCGTGTTATGCAGCACGTTTCAGCATCAGCAAGAACCAATGAGGTTAATTCTCGTGTTACGCATCAAGTTTGAGCTTCAGCGAGAACCAATGAGATTCATTCTCGTGTTACGCATCAAGTTTGAGCTTCAGCAAGAACCAATGAGATTCATTCTCGTGTTACGCAGCACGTTTGAGCATCAGCGAGAACCAATGAGGTTAATTCTCGTGTTACGCAGCACGTTTGAGCTTCAGCAAGAACCAATGAGGTTCATTCTCGTGTTACGCATCAAGTTTGAGCTTCAGCAAGAACCAATGAGGTTCATTCTCGTGTTACACAGCACGTTTGAGCTTCAGCAAGAACCAATGAGGTACATTCTCATGTTACGCAGCACATTTGAGTTTCAGCAAGAACCAATGAGGTTCATTCTCGTGTTACGCATCAAGTTTGAGCTTCAGCAAGAACCAATGAGGTTCATTCTCGTGTTACGCAGCACGTTTGAGCTTCAGCAAGAACCAATGAGGTTCATTCTCATGTTACGCAGCACGTTTGAGCTTCAGCAAGAACCAATGAGGTTCATTCTCGTGTTACGCATCAAGTTTGAGCTTCAGCAAGAACCAATGAGGTTCATTCTCGTGTTACGCAGCACGTTTGAGCTTCAGCAAGAACCAATGAGGTTCATTCTCGTGTTACGCAGCACGTCTGAGCTTCAGCGAGAACCAATGAGGTTCATTCTCATGTTACGCATCAAGTTTGAGCTTCAGCGAGAACAAATGAGATTCATTCTCGTGTTACGCATCAAGTTTGAGCTTCAGCAAGAACCAATGAGGTTCATTCTCGTGTTACGCATCAAGTTTGAGCTTCAGCGAGAACCAATGAGATTCATTCTCGCATTACGCAGCACGTTTGAGCTTCAGCAAGAACCAATGAGGTTCATTCTCATGTTACGCATCAAGTTTGAGCTTCAGCGAGAACCAATGAGATTCATTCTCGTGTTACGCATCAAGTTTGAGCTTCAGCAAGAACCAATGAGGTTCATTCTCATGTTACGCAGCACATTTGAGTTTCAGCAAGAACCAATGAGGTTCATTCTCCCGTTACGCAGCACGTTTGAGCTTCAGCAAGAACCAATGAGGTTCATTCTCGCATTACGCAGCACGTTTGAGCTTCAGCAAGAACCAATGAGGTTCATTCTCATGTTACGCAGCACATTTGAGTTTCAGCGAGAACCAATGAGATTCATTCTCGTGTTACGCAGCACGTTTGAGCTTCAGCAAGAACCAATGAGGTTCATTCTCGCATTACACAGCACGTTTGAGCTTCAGCAAGAACCAATGAGGTTCATTCTCGCATTACACAGCACGTTTGAGCTTCAGCAAGAACCAATGAGGTTCATTCTCATGTTACGCAGCACATTTGAGTTTCAGCAAGAACCAATGAGGTTCATTCTCGTGTTACGCAGCACGTTTGAGCTTCAGCAAGAACCAATGAGGTTCATTCTCGCATTACGCAGCACGTTTGAGCTTCAGCAAGAACCAATGAAGTTCATTCTCGTGTTACGCATCAAGTTTGAGCTTCAGCAAGAACCAATGAGGTTCATTCTCATGTTACGCATCAAGTTTGAGCTTCAGCGAGAACCAATGAGGTTCATTCTCGTGTTACGCAGCAAGTTTGAGCTTCAGCAAGAACCAATGAGGTTCATTCTCGTGTTACGCATCAAGTTTGAGCTTCAGCGAGAACCAATGAGGTTCATTCTCGTGTTATGCAGCACGTTTGAGCTTCAGCAAGAACCAATGAAGTTCATTCTCGTGTTACGCATCAAGTTTGAGCTTCAGCAAGAACCAATGAGGTTCATTCTCGTGTTATGCAGCACGTTTGAGCTTCAGCAAGAACCAATGAGGTTCATTCTCGTGTTACGCAGCACGTTTCAGCATCAGCAAGAACCAATGAGGTTCATTCTCGTGTTACGCAGCACGTTTGAGCTTCAGCAAGAACCAATGAGGTTCATTCTCGTGTTACGCAGCACGTTTGAGCTTCAGCGAGAACCAATGAGGTTCATTCTCGTGTTACGCATCAAGTTTGAGCTTCAGCAAGAACCAATGAGGTTCATTCTCGTGTTATGCAGCACGTTTGAGCTTCAGCAAGAACCAATGAAGTTCATTCTCGTGTTACGCATCAAGTTTGAGCTTCAGCAAGAACCAATGAGGTTCATTCTCGTGTTACGCATCAAGTTTGAGCTTCAGTAAGAACCAATGAGGTTAATTCTCGTGTTACGCAGCACGTTTGAGCTTCAGCAAGAACCAATGAGGTTCATTCTCGTGTTACGCAGCACGTTTCAGCATCAGCGAGAACCAATGAGGTTAATTCTCGTGTTACGCAGCACGTTTGAGCTTCAGCAAGAACCAATGAGGTTCATTCTCGTGTTACGCAGCACGTTTGAGCTTCAGCAAGAACCAATGAGGTTAATTCTCGTGTTACGCAGCACGTCTGAGCTTCAGCGAGAACCAATGAGATTCATTCTCGTGTTATGCAGCACGTTTCAGCATCAGCAAGAACCAATGAGGTTCATTCTCGTGTTACGCAGCACGTTTGAGCTTCAGCAAGAACCAATGAGGTTAATTCTCGTGTTACGCAGCACGTCTGAGCTTCAGCGAGAACCAATGAGATTCATTCTCGTGTTATGCAGCACGTTTCAGCATCAGCAAGAACCAATGAGATTCATTCTCGTGTTATGCAGCACGTTTCAGCATCAGCAAGAACCAATGAGGTTAATTCTCGTGTTACGCATCAAGTTTGAGCTTCAGCGAGAACCAATGAGATTCATTCTCGTGTTACGCATCAAGTTTGAGCTTCAGCAAGAACCAATGAGATTCATTCTCGTGTTACGCAGCACGTTTGAGCATCAGCGAGAACCAATGAGGTTAATTCTCGTGTTACGCAGCACGTTTGAGCTTCAGCAAGAACCAATGAGGTTCATTCTCGTGTTACGCATCAAGTTTGAGCTTCAGCAAGAACCAATGAGGTTCATTCTCGTGTTACACAGCACGTTTGAGCTTCAGCAAGAACCAATGAGGTACATTCTCATGTTACGCAGCACATTTGAGTTTCAGCAAGAACCAATGAGGTTCATTCTCGTGTTACGCATCAAGTTTGAGCTTCAGCAAGAACCAATGAGGTTCATTCTCGTGTTACGCAGCACGTTTGAGCTTCAGCAAGAACCAATGAGGTTCATTCTCATGTTACGCAGCACGTTTGAGCTTCAGCAAGAACCAATGAGGTTCATTCTCGTGTTACGCATCAAGTTTGAGCTTCAGCAAGAACCAATGAGGTTCATTCTCGTGTTACGCAGCACGTTTGAGCTTCAGCAAGAACCAATGAGGTTCATTCTCGTGTTACGCAGCACGTCTGAGCTTCAGCGAGAACCAATGAGGTTCATTCTCATGTTACGCATCAAGTTTGAGCTTCAGCGAGAACAAATGAGATTCATTCTCGTGTTACGCATCAAGTTTGAGCTTCAGCAAGAACCAATGAGGTTCATTCTCGTGTTACGCATCAAGTTTGAGCTTCAGCGAGAACCAATGAGATTCATTCTCGCATTACGCAGCACGTTTGAGCTTCAGCAAGAACCAATGAGGTTCATTCTCATGTTACGCATCAAGTTTGAGCTTCAGCGAGAACCAATGAGATTCATTCTCGTGTTACGCATCAAGTTTGAGCTTCAGCAAGAACCAATGAGGTTCATTCTCATGTTACGCAGCACATTTGAGTTTCAGCAAGAACCAATGAGGTTCATTCTCCCGTTACGCAGCACGTTTGAGCTTCAGCAAGAACCAATGAGGTTCATTCTCGCATTACGCAGCACGTTTGAGCTTCAGCAAGAACCAATGAGGTTCATTCTCATGTTACGCAGCACATTTGAGTTTCAGCGAGAACCAATGAGATTCATTCTCGTGTTACGCAGCACGTTTGAGCTTCAGCAAGAACCAATGAGGTTCATTCTCGCATTACACAGCACGTTTGAGCTTCAGCAAGAACCAATGAGGTTCATTCTCGCATTACACAGCACGTTTGAGCTTCAGCAAGAACCAATGAGGTTCATTCTCATGTTACGCAGCACATTTGAGTTTCAGCAAGAACCAATGAGGTTCATTCTCGTGTTACGCAGCACGTTTGAGCTTCAGCAAGAACCAATGAGGTTCATTCTCGCATTACGCAGCACGTTTGAGCTTCAGCAAGAACCAATGAGGTTCATTCTCATGTTACGCAGCACATTTGAGTTTCAGCGAGAACCAATGAGATTCATTCTCGTGTTACGCAGCACGTTTGAGCTTCAGCAAGAACCAATGAGGTTCATTCTCATGTTACGCAGCACATTTGAGTTTCAGCGAGAACCAATGAGATTCATTCTCGTGTTACGCAGCACATTTGAGTTTCAGCGAGAACCAATGAGATTCATTCTCGTGTTACGCAGCACGTTTGAGCTTCAGCAAGAACCAATGAGGTTCATTCTCGCATTACGCAGCACGTTTGAGCTTCAGCAAGAACCAATGAGGTTCATTCTCATGTTACGCAGCACATTTGAGTTTCAGCAAGAACCAATGAGGTTCATTCTCGTGTTACGCAGCACGTTTGAGCTTCAGCAAGAACCAATGAGGTTCATTCTCGCATTACGCAGCACGTTTGAGCTTCAGCAAGAACCAATGAGGTTCATTCTCATGTTACGCAGCACATTTGAGTTTCAGCGAGAACCAATGAGATTCATTCTCGTGTTACGCAGCACGTTTGAGCTTCAGCAAGAACCAATGAGATTCATTCTCGTGTTACGCAGCACATTTGAGTTTCAGCGAGAACCAATGAGATTCATTCTCGCATTACGCAGCACGTTTGAGCTTCAGCAAGAACCAATGAGGTTCATTCTCATGTTACGCAGCACATTTGAGTTTCAGCGAGAACCAATGAGATTCATTCTCGTGTTACGCAGCACGTTTGAGCTTCAGCAAGAACCAATGAGGTTCATTCTCGCATTACGCAGCACGTTTGAGCTTCAGCAAGAACCAATGAGGTTCATTCTCGCATTACGCAGCACGTTTGAGCTTCAGCGAGAACCAATGAGATTCATTCTCGTGTTACGCAGCACATTTGAGTTTCAGCGAGAACCAATGAGATTCATTCTCGCATTACGCAGCACGTTTGAGCTTCAGCAAGAACCAATGAGGTTCATTCTCATGTTACGCATCACGTTTGAGCTTCAGCAAGAACCAATGAGGTTCATTCTCATGTTACGCATCACGTTTGAGCTTCAGCAAGAACCAATGAGGTTCATTCTCATGTTACGCATCACGTTTGAGCTTCAGCAAGAACCAATGAGGTTCATTCTCGTGTTACGCAGCACGTTTGAGCTTCAGCAAGAACCAATTAGGTTCATTCTCATGTTACGCAGCACATTTGAGTTTCAGCGAGAACCAATGAGATTCATTCTCGTGTTACGCAGCACGTTTGAGCTTCAGCAAGAACCAATGAGGTTCATTCTCATGTTACGCAGCACATTTGAGTTTCAGCGAGAACCAATGAGATTCATTCTCGTGTTACGCAGCACGTTTGAGCTTCAGCAAGAACCAATGAGATTCATTCTCGTGTTACGCAGCACATTTGAGTTTCAGCGAGAACCAATGAGATTCATTCTCGCATTACGCAGCACGTTTGAGCTTCAGCAAGAACCAATGAGGTTCATTCTCATGTTACGCAGCACATTTGAGTTTCAGCGAGAACCAATGAGATTCATTCTCGTGTTACGCAGCACGTTTGAGCTTCAGCAAGAACCAATGAGGTTCATTCTCGCATTACGCAGCACGTTTGAGCTTCAGCAAGAACCAATGAGGTTCATTCTCGCATTACGCAGCACGTTTGAGCTTCAGCGAGAACCAATGAGATTCATTCTCGTGTTACGCAGCACATTTGAGTTTCAGCGAGAACCAATGAGATTCATTCTCGCATTACGCAGCACGTTTGAGCTTCAGCAAGAACCAATGAGGTTCATTCTCATGTTACGCATCACGTTTGAGCTTCAGCAAGAACCAATGAGGTTCATTCTCATGTTACGCATCACGTTTGAGCTTCAGCAAGAACCAATGAGGTTCATTCTCATGTTACGCATCACGTTTGAGCTTCAGCAAGAACCAATGAGGTTCATTCTCGTGTTACGCAGCACGTTTGAGCATCAGCAAGAACCAATGAGGTTCATTCTCATGTTACGCAGCACATTTGAGTTTCAGCGAGAACCAATGAGATTCATTCTCGTGTTACGCAGCACGTTTGAGCTTCAGCAAGAACCAATGAGGTTCATTCTCGCATTACGCAGCACGTTTGAGCTTCAGCAAGAACCAATGAGGTTCATTCTCGTGTTACGCAGCACGTTTGAGCTTCAGCGAGAACCAATGAGGTTCATTCTCGTGTTACGCAGCACGTTTGAGCTTCTGCAAGAACCATTGAGGTTGATTCTCGTGTTACGCTGCACGTTTGAGCTTCAGCAAGAACCAATGAGGTTCATTCTCGCATTACGCAGCACGTTTGAGCTTCAGCAAGAACCAATGAGGTTTATTCTCATGTTACGCAGCACATTTGAGTTTCAGCGAGAACCAATGAGATTCATTCTCGTGTTACGCAGCACGTTTGAGCTTCAGCAAGAACCAATGAGGTTCATTCTCGCATTACGCAGCACGTTTGAGCTTCAGCAAGAACCAATGAGGTTCATTCTCGTGTTACGCAGCACATTTGAGTTTCAGCGAGAACCAATGAGATTCATTCTCGTGTTACGCAGCACATTTGAGTTTCAGCGAGAACCAATGAGATTCATTCTCGCATTACGCAGCACGTTTGAGCTTCAGCAAGAACCAATGAGGTTCATTCTCATGTTACGCATCACGTTTGAGCTTCAGCAAGAACCAATGAGGTTCATTCTCATGTTACGCAGCACATTTGAGTTTCAGCGAGAACCAATGAGATTCATTCTCGTGTTACGCAGCACGTTTGAGCTTCAGCAAGAACCAATGAGGTTCATTCTCGCATTACGCAGCACGTTTGAGCTTCAGCAAGAACCAATGAGGTTCATTCTCGTGTTACGCAGCACATTTGAGTTTCAGCGAGAACCAATGAGATTCATTCTCGTGTTACGCAGCACATTTGAGTTTCAGCGAGAACCAATGAGATTCATTCTCGCATTACGCAGCACGTTTGAGCTTCAGCAAGAACCAATGAGGTTCATTCTCATGTTACGCATCACGTTTGAGCTTCAGCAAGAACCAATGAGGTTCATTCTCATGTTACGCATCACGTTTGAGCTTCAGCAAGAACCAATGAGGTTCATTCTCGTGTTACGCAGCACGTTTGAGCATCAGCAAGAACCAATGAGGTTCATTCTCATGTTACGCAGCACATTTGAGTTTCAGCGAGAACCAATGAGATTCATTCTCGTGTTACGCAGCACGTTTGAGCTTCAGCAAGAACCAATGAGGTTCATTCTCGCATTACGCAGCACGTTTGAGCTTCAGCAAGAACCAATGAGGTTCATTCTCGTGTTACGCAGCACGTTTGAGCTTCAGCGAGAACCAATGAGGTTCATTCTCGTGTTACGCAGCACGTTTGAGCTTCTGCAAGAACCATTGAGGTTGATTCTCGTGTTACGCTGCACGTTTGAGCTTCAGCAAGAACCAATGAGGTTCATTCTCGCATTACGCAGCACGTTTGAGCTTCAGCAAGAACCAATGAGGTTTATTCTCATGTTACGCAGCACATTTGAGTTTCAGCGAGAACCAATGAGATTCATTCTCGTGTTACGCAGCACGTTTGAGCTTCAGCAAGAACCAATGAGGTTCATTCTCGCATTACGCAGCACGTTTGAGCTTCAGCAAGAACCAATGAGGTTCATTCTCGTGTTACGCAGCACATTTGAGTTTCAGCGAGAACCAATGAGATTCATTCTCGTGTTACGCAGCACATTTGAGTTTCAGCGAGAACCAATGAGATTCATTCTCGCATTACGCAGCACGTTTGAGCTTCAGCAAGAACCAATGAGGTTCATTCTCATGTTACGCATCACGTTTGAGCTTCAGCAAGAACCAATGAGGTTCATTCTCATGTTACGCATCACGTTTGAGCTTCAGCAAGAACCAATGAGGTTCATTCTCATGTTACGCATCACGTTTGAGCTTCAGCAAGAACCAATGAGGTTCATTCTCGCATTACGCAGCACGTTTGAGCTTCAGCGAGAACCAATGAGATTCATTCTCGTGTTACGCAGCACATTTGAGTTTCAGCGAGAACCAATGAGATTCATTCTCGCATTACGCAGCACGTTTGAGCTTCAGCAAGAACCAATGAGGTTCATTCTCATGTTACGCATCACGTTTGAGCTTCAGCAAGAACCAATGAGGTTCATTCTCATGTTACGCATCACGTTTGAGCTTCAGCAAGAACCAATGAGGTTCATTCTCATGTTACGCATCACGTTTGAGCTTCAGCGAGAACCAATGAGGTTCATTCTCATGTTACGCAGCACATTTGAGTTTCAGCGAGAACCAATGAGATTCATTCTCGTGTTACGCAGCACGTTTGAGCTTCAGCAAGAACCAATGAGGTTCATTCTCGCATTACGCAGCACGTTTGAGCTTCAGCAAGAACCAATGAGGTTCATTCTCATGTTACGCAGCACATTTGAGTTTCAGCAAGAACCAATGAGGTTCATTCTCGTGTTACGCTGCACGTTTGAGCTTCAGCAAGAACCAATGAGGTTCATTCTCGCATTACGCAGCACGTTTGAGCTTCAGCAAGAACCAATGAGGTTCATTCTCGTGTTACGCAGCACGTTTGAGCTTCAGCGAGAACCAATGAGGTTCATTCTCGTGTTACGCAGCACGTTTGAGCTTCTGCAAGAACCATTGAGGTTGATTCTCGTGTTACGCTGCACGTTTGAGCTTCAGCAAGAACCAATGAGGTTCATTCTCGCATTACGCAGCACGTTTGAGCTTCAGCAAGAACCAATGAGGTTCATTCTCATGTTACGCAGCACATTTGAGTTTCAGCGAGAACCAATGAGATTCATTCTCGTGTTACGCAGCACGTTTGAGCTTCAGCAAGAACCAATGAGGTTCATTCTCGCATTACGCAGCACGTTTGAGCTTCAGCAAGAACCAATGAGGTTCATTCTCGTGTTACGCAGCACATTTGAGTTTCAGCGAGAACCAATGAGATTCATTCTCGTGTTACGCAGCACATTTGAGTTTCAGCGAGAACCAATGAGATTCATTCTCGCATTACGCAGCACGTTTGAGCTTCAGCAAGAACCAATGAGGTTCATTCTCATGTTACGCATCACGTTTGAGCTTCAGCAAGAACCAATGAGGTTCATTCTCATGTTACGCATCACGTTTGAGCTTCAGCAAGAACCAATGAGGTTCATTCTCGTGTTACGCAGCACGTTTGAGCTTCAGCAAGAACCAATGAGGTTCATTCTCATGTTAAGCAGCACATTTGAGTTTCAGCGAGAACCAATGAGATTCATTCTCGTGTTACGCAGCACGTTTGAGCTTCAGCAAGAACCAATGAGGTTCATTCTCGCATTACGCAGCACGTTTGAGCTTCAGCAAGAACCAATGAGGTTCATTCTCATGTTACGCAGCACATTTGAGTTTCAGCAAGAGCCAATGAGGTTCATTCTCGTGTTACGCAGCACGTTTGAGCTTCAGCAAGAACCAATGAGGTTCATTCTCGCATTACGCAGCACGTTTGAGCTTCAGCAAGAACCAATGAGGTTAATTCTCGTGTTACGCAGCACGTTTGAGCTTCAGCGAGAACCAATGAGGTTCATTCTCGTGTTACGCAGCACGTTTGAGCTTCAGCAAGAACCAATGAGGTTCATTCTCGCATTACGCAGCACGTTTGAGCTTCAGCAAGAACCAATGAGGTTCATTCTCATGTTACGCAGCACATTTGAGTTTCAGCGAGAACCAATGAGATTCATTCTCATGTTACGCAGCACGTTTGAGCTTCAGCAAGAACCAATGAGATTCATTCTCGTGTTACGCAGCACGTTTGAGCTTCAGCAAGAACCAATGAGGTTCATTCTCGTGTTACGCAGCACGTTTGAGTTTCAGCAAGAACCAATGAGGTTCATTCTCGCATTACGCAGCACGTTTGAGCTTCAGCAAGAACCAATGAGGTTCATTCTCGTGTTACGCAGCACGTTTGAGTTTCAGCAAGAACCAATGAGGTTCATTCTCGCATTACGCAGCACGTTTGAGCTTCTGCGAGAACCAATGAGGTTCATTCTCGTGTTACGCAGCACGTTTGAGCTTCAGCGAGAACCAATGAGGTTCATTCTCGCATTACGCAGCACGTTTGAGCTTCAGCAAGAACCAATGAGGTTCATTCTCATGTTACGCAGCACATTTGAGTTTCAGCGAGAACCAATGAGATTCATTCTTGTGTTACGCAGCACGTTTGAGCTTCAGCAAGAACCAATGAGGTTCATTCTCGCATTACGCAGCACGTTTGAGCTTCAGCAAGAACCAATGAGGTTCATTCTCGTGTTACGCATCACGTTTGAGCTTCAGCAAGAACCAATGAGGTTCATTCTCATGTTACGCAGCACATTTGAGTTTCAGCGAGAACCAATGAGATTCATTCTCGTGTTACGCAGCACATTTGAGTTTCAGCGAGAACCAATGAGATTCATTCTCGCATTACGCAGCACGTTTGAGCTTCAGCAAGAACCAATGAGGTTCATTCTCATGTTACGCATCACGTTTGAGCTTCAGCAAGAACCAATGAGGTTCATTCTCATGTTACGCATCACGTTTGAGCTTCAGCAAGAACCAATGAGGTTCATTCTCATGTTACGCATCACGTTTGAGCTTCAGCAAGAACCAATGAGGTTCATTCTCATGTTACGCAGCACGTTTGAGCTTCAGCAAGAACTAATGAGGTTCATTCTCATGTTACGCAGCACATTTGAGTTTCAGCGAGAACCAATGAGATTCATTCTCGTGTTACGCAGCACGTTTGAGCTTCAGCAAGAACCAATGAGGTTCATTCTCGCATTACGCAGCACGTTTGAGCTTCAGCAAGAACCAATGAGGTTCATTCTCATGTTACGCAGCACATTTGAGTTTCAGCAAGAGCCAATGAGGTTCATTCTCGTGTTACGCAGCACGTTTGAGCTTCAGCAAGAACCAATGAGGTTCATTCTCGCATTACGCAGCACGTTTGAGCTTCAGCAAGAACCAATGAGGTTAATTCTCGTGTTACGCAGCACGTTTGAGCTTCAGCGAGAACCAATGAGGTTCATTCTCGTGTTACGCAGCAAGTTTGAGCTTCAGCAAGAACCAATGAGGTTCATTCTCGCATTACGCAGCACGTTTGAGCTTCAGCAAGAACCAATGAGATTCATTCTCGTGTTACGCAGCACGTTTGAGCTTCAGCAAGAACCAATGAGGTTCATTCTCGTGTTACGCAGCACGTTTGAGTTTCAGCAAGAACCAATGAGGTTCATTCTCGCATTACGCAGCACGTTTGAGCTTCAGCAAGAACCAATGAGGTTCATTCTCGTGTTACGCATCACGTTTGAGCTTCAGCGAGAACCAATGAGGTTAATTCTCGTGTTACGCAGCACGTTTGAATTTCAGCAAGAACCAATGAGGTTAATTATCGTGTTACGCAGCACGTTTGAGTTTCAGCAAGAACCAATGAGGTTCATTCTCCTGTTACGCAGCACATTTGAGTTTCGGCAAGAACCAATGAGGTTCATTCTCGTGTTATGCACGACGTTTGAGCTTCAGCAAGAACCAATGAGGTTCATTCTCCTGTTACGCAGCACATTTGAGTTTCGGCAAGAACCAATGAGGTTCATTCTCGTGTTATGCACGACGTTTGAGCTTCAGCAAGAACCAATGAGATTCATTCTCGTGTTACGCAGCACGTTTGAGCTTCAGCAAGAACCAATGAGGTTCATTCTCGTGTTACGCAGCACGTTTGAGTTTCAGCAAGAACCAATGAGGTTCATTCTCGCATTACGCAGCACGTTTGAGCTTCAGCAAGAACCAATGAGGTTCATTCTCGTGTTACGCATCACGTTTGAGCTTCAGCGAGAACCAATGAGGTTAATTCTCGTGTTACGCAGCACGTTTGAATTTCAGCAAGAACCAATGAGGTTAATTATCGTGTTACGCAGCACGTTTGAGTTTCAGCAAGAACCAATGAGGTTCATTCTCCTGTTACGCAGCACATTTGAGTTTCGGCAAGAACCAATGAGGTTCATTCTCGTGTTATGCACGACGTTTGAGCTTCAGCAAGAACCAATGAGGTTCATTCTCCTGTTACGCAGCACATTTGAGTTTCAGCGAGAACCAATGAGATTCATTCTCGCATTACGCAGCACGTTTGAGCTTCAGCAAGAACCAATGAGGTTCATTCTCATGTTACGCATCACGTTTGAGCTTCAGCAAGAACCAATGAGGTTCATTCTCATGTTACGCATCACGTTTGAGCTTCAGCAAGAACCAATGAGGTTCATTCTCGTGTTACGCAGCACGTTTGAGCTTCAGCAAGAACCAATGAGGTTCATTCTCATGTTAAGCAGCACATTTGAGTTTCAGCGAGAACCAATGAGATTCATTCTCGTGTTACGCAGCACGTTTGAGCTTCAGCAAGAACCAATGAGGTTCATTCTCGCATTACGCAGCACGTTTGAGCTTCAGCAAGAACCAATGAGGTTCATTCTCATGTTACGCAGCACATTTGAGTTTCAGCAAGAGCCAATGAGGTTCATTCTCGCGTTACGCAGCACGTTTGAGCTTCAGCAAGAACCAATGAGGTTCATTCTCGCATTACGCAGCACGTTTGAGCTTCAGCAAGAACCAATGAGGTTCATTCTCATGTTACGCAGCACATTTGAGTTTCAGCGAGAACCAATGAGATTCATTCTCATGTTACGCAGCACGTTTGAGCTTCAGCAAGAACCAATGAGATTCATTCTCGTGTTACGCAGCACGTTTGAGCTTCAGCAAGAACCAATGAGGTTCATTCTCGTGTTACGCAGCACGTTTGAGTTTCAGCAAGAACCAATGAGGTTCATTCTCGCATTACGCAGCACGTTTGAGCTTCAGCAAGAACCAATGAGGTTCATTCTCGTGTTACGCAGCACGTTTGAGTTTCAGCAAGAACCAATGAGGTTCATTCTCGCATTACGCAGCACGTTTGAGCTTCTGCGAGAACCAATGAGGTTCATTCTCGTGTTACGCAGCACGTTTGAGCTTCAGCGAGAACCAATGAGGTTCATTCTCGCATTACGCAGCACGTTTGAGCTTCAGCAAGAACCAATGAGGTTCATTCTCATGTTACGCAGCACATTTGAGTTTCAGCGAGAACCAATGAGATTCATTCTTGTGTTACGCAGCACGTTTGAGCTTCAGCAAGAACCAATGAGGTTCATTCTCGCATTACGCAGCACGTTTGAGCTTCAGCAAGAACCAATGAGGTTCATTCTCGTGTTACGCATCACGTTTGAGCTTCAGCAAGAACCAATGAGGTTCATTCTCATGTTACGCAGCACATTTGAGTTTCAGCGAGAACCAATGAGATTCATTCTCGTGTTACGCAGCACATTTGAGTTTCAGCGAGAACCAATGAGATTCATTCTCGCATTACGCAGCACGTTTGAGCTTCAGCAAGAACCAATGAGGTTCATTCTCATGTTACGCATCACGTTTGAGCTTCAGCAAGAACCAATGAGGTTCATTCTCATGTTACGCATCACGTTTGAGCTTCAGCAAGAACCAATGAGGTTCATTCTCATGTTACGCATCACGTTTGAGCTTCAGCAAGAACCAATGAGGTTCATTCTCATGTTACGCAGCACGTTTGAGCTTCAGCAAGAACTAATGAGGTTCATTCTCATGTTACGCAGCACATTTGAGTTTCAGCGAGAACCAATGAGATTCATTCTCGTGTTACGCAGCACGTTTGAGCTTCAGCAAGAACCAATGAGGTTCATTCTCGCATTACGCAGCACGTTTGAGCTTCAGCAAGAACCAATGAGGTTCATTCTCATGTTACGCAGCACATTTGAGTTTCAGCAAGAGCCAATGAGGTTCATTCTCGTGTTACGCAGCACGTTTGAGCTTCAGCAAGAACCAATGAGGTTCATTCTCGCATTACGCAGCACGTTTGAGCTTCAGCAAGAACCAATGAGGTTAATTCTCGTGTTACGCAGCACGTTTGAGCTTCAGCGAGAACCAATGAGGTTCATTCTCGTGTTACGCAGCAAGTTTGAGCTTCAGCAAGAACCAATGAGGTTCATTCTCGCATTACGCAGCACGTTTGAGCTTCAGCAAGAACCAATGAGATTCATTCTCGTGTTACGCAGCACGTTTGAGCTTCAGCAAGAACCAATGAGGTTCATTCTCGTGTTACGCAGCACGTTTGAGTTTCAGCAAGAACCAATGAGGTTCATTCTCGCATTACGCAGCACGTTTGAGCTTCAGCAAGAACCAATGAGGTTCATTCTCGTGTTACGCATCACGTTTGAGCTTCAGCGAGAACCAATGAGGTTAATTCTCGTGTTACGCAGCACGTTTGAATTTCAGCAAGAACCAATGAGGTTAATTATCGTGTTACGCAGCACGTTTGAGTTTCAGCAAGAACCAATGAGGTTCATTCTCCTGTTACGCAGCACATTTGAGTTTCGGCAAGAACCAATGAGGTTCATTCTCGTGTTATGCACGACGTTTGAGCTTCAGCAAGAACCAATGAGGTTCATTCTCCTGTTACGCAGCACATTTGAGTTTCGGCAAGAACCAATGAGGTTCATTCTCGTGTTATGCAGGACGTTTGAGCTTCTGCAACAACCAATGAGGTTCATTCTCGGTAACTGCAGAAGAATAAGAATTGCCCCACCTTTTTGTTTTTTGTAAGACAAAATGGCACTCAAACCAATCAATTAATCTTAACTTTGGTTTTCTGAGTAAAAAAGAAAAAGTATAGTATGTGAATAGTAGGGGAGCGCGGGGCACAACCTAACGTGGGGCTAGTTGTAACGCTTGTTTTAAATACTTTTAAATACTAAATACTTAAATACTTCCACACATGCTTGGATGACGAAACTTTGTGTATTTACTAGTTGCCATATCAACACTATATAGAAAAAAAAATTCCGCCAACATTTTTTTTTTTTTGGGAAGATATCCATAGACATTTATTAACCCATAGCAAAAGTAAATTTCTTAAGTTAATTTTTCATCTCTATTTTTTGTTTTTATTTAAAATAAGACAAATCTGATATTATTTTAATCTCCAAGATGTTATTTAACAGTTGAGACACTAGCAGAAGACACTAGCAGGGTTTAAATCCCAGTTGTGCAGGTGGGGGCATGTTGTAACACTGAAATATACTATTATATTCGATACTTTTTTTTTTCATTTTATTGGGAAAACGTGAGAAAAAGGTGAATAAAGACTGAGAGTCAATGTTCAGAAATGACTAATTATTTATTTGTTTTGAACTATGTTGTATAGCTGTGTTTTCATGTGTTCGTAGTCAAAACTCAAAAATGAGTTTATATTTAATTATTAAAAATTGCCATTATTTTATATGAAACCTTTTTTTAATTGTATTTTATTTAGAAAATATTTTAGTTTGTTTTGAATATTTTTTTTATTAGATCAGATAACATTTTAAGCTGTCATATGTTATGTTACAATGTGCCCCACACATGTTACAATGTACCCCTCACCTATGGGGCATGTTGTCACATTTCACTTACATTCTTTCGGGGTATGTCAAGAAAAAAGTATATAAAACAAAACCACATAATTGTACTAGACATGTGGGAAATTAATGTGGGAAAAAATAAATACTCTGAACCATAAGTAGATTTACACAAACTGAAAAAAGTCAAAAGGCGTTCCTTTATGCCCCGCTCTCCCCTACAGCCTACTAGATTTTTACAATAAAGTTAAGACATTAAGTTAAGTTAACTAAACCACTGCACCGACACTGCTTAGGGTTTGGAACGACATGAGGGTAATTAATGACAGAATTTTCGATTTTTGGGTGAACTATCCATTTAATAGTTACATATTTATTTATGATCTGAGCACGCACACTCACCTTTCGTTGTCGTACAGCCTTTTGTAGCGGATGTATTTTGTGCCATCTGTGCTCAAGTTTATTACACTCTGAACATAAAACCTGTTCATCCGTTTGACAGAACAGCTCAATTTTCTCTCCGTGTATCTGACAAACATGTTCTCTATCCCTCTCCTTCCTCGTGTTGTTCTCTCTCAGGTAAGACTCACAGGTGTTCCTCAGGCTCAGATTGGACACCGGTGGCTGAGGTGAAAGCTGTCGACAGACGGGACAGTTTCTGGATCTGCTCGAGGTCCAGTGATCATTAATGCACTGACGACAGAAACTGTGACCACAGCTCAATAACACAGGGTCAGTGAAGAGCTCAGTGCACACGGGACACGACAGCTCTTCCTCCAGAGACATTTGGAGAGAGAGAATACTTAAAATATAATTCACTGCGAACAAAAACACTTTTTTAAGAGCAGCAGAAAAGGACGACGACAGAGAAAAGAAAACACTTCTTTATTTTAGTAGGACAGCCTCTCTGCTTATGAGGAAATGACATGTCAAAGTTTGATTGGAGGAAAAAGTTGGGGAACAACAAACCATGTGTAAATACAACAGGAGGCGCTGCGTGCTCGCTCATAACTCTCTCAGATACAAATGTCGTGCAAAAGCAAGAAATAAGAATTGTACTTATTGGCAACGTACACACAGTTTTGAAATATGTACACGTCTGTGACTATCACATTCAATCCAATTAATTTATGTGTATAGCGCTTTTCAGCTTTACAGAAAATGCATGTGTCTACATTACCATTTACAGTGATCTGTTATCAGAGGCAGCTAACTTTGCCCAATATGTATTTCAGAAATGCACATCCCTAGATACAAATCAATCAGTAATTTAAGGCAGAAAAGATCAGGTAATTGAAGACATTTACGATTAATGACATAATGATTACATGGTCTACTTTCATTCAGTACTGTTACTGTTGCATGCTTGTATATTTGGCAAGAGTGTGTGTGTTAAACCACGCCCACGAACTTTCTGGCAGATTCCACTAGAACACAGCTGCTTTTCTTAAAGGGGCCGCCGCGAAATTAAAGGCGCATACCCCAGATTGTGGGATTGTCACTCATAACTCTTAAGTCTTTACAGTTTAATTACCAGATATTATAATTTCTCTGTCATTTGCCAGATGATTGAGAAAAGTATATTTTTCGGACTTTTTTGTACTACGTTGTTTCCCCTTTTAGCAAGAAACCCTTCCCTTTAATTCTCCTGCAGGGACCACCAAGAGTCTCTCCGTGTTTATGTCGGTGGGCATTAAATCGGCGATGTTCACTGTTCGCGTCAGCGCTGCGCGATCAGTCTCGCGGCTCCGCTTTTCTGCCTGATATTCCGCTTTTCTCGGGCTCGTCTCTCGTTCTCCGGCTATGCATCTGCTGTGTTTCTTGGTGCTGCTGCTCTGGAGCGGTCCGGTGCGCGGTTATTTCCCGGAGGAGCGCTGGAGCCCGGAGTCCGCGTTGCTCGCGCCGCGGGTGCTGCTCGCGCTGGTGTGCCGCAACTCCGCGCACTCTCTCCCGCAGGTCCTCGGCGCCATCGACCGCCTCAACTACCCCAAAGATCGCATGGGTGTATGGTGAGTTTGGCGGATTAAGATTATAGAGTTAATTTGTCAGATTGGTGTTTTGCGCAATTACGCGTCTGACAGATGTGGACTGATGTTTTGTGTGTTAACTGTAATGCGGTGACTGCAGGGTTTCCACAAATGAAGTGAGGGGAAGTAAACAACAGAGGTGTTTGTGTGTTGAGTGAACTAAACTAACAGCAGCTGTGCTTATATGAGTGTGTTGCGTTTGATGTGTGTTTGGGAATGAGAGAGATGTACAGTTCTGACTCTCTCCCTGCTGTGGACTGTGTGTGTGTGTGTGTGTGGAGGGGATGGGCGAGTTCCGACGTGTCCGGGGCACACAGACACCCCCTTCATGCCCCCGATCAGGTTCAGCTCTGCCCCCTTTTTCCACGGATGATCCGATCAGCTGACGTGTCTTTGTAACGCGCGGATGGAATTGGCGAGGAAACAACAGTCTTCTGCATGACTGAGAGTCGGTGAGCGGAAAACTTTCCCTGCGGCGACAGAGATGACATTTATGAAACACCCTCTGAGAAACTGTATGACCTCAGAAAATACGCATGGTGAACTAGCTAGGCTACATATTGTTTATTCAAAATCATTTAAAGCATGTTGCCCCCCCCCCCCCATCAAACATTATTTTGACACTAATGGAACGCAAATTATTTGATAACATG
>NC_138223.1:54774604-54887104 GCF_964197995.2 Scardinius erythrophthalmus | reverse complement strand
TCTGAAATTCGCAACCTCACCACTAGATGGCGCTAAAATCCACACACGGCACCTTTAATGTGTTCCTATGTGTGATTGTGTGTGTGTTTGTCAGCGTCTACGAGGGCGAGAGCGGGCCGAAGCACTGGACGAACCTCCGGTACGAGCACGTGATGAAGCTGCGTCAGGCGGCCCTCGAGACGGCCCGGGAGATGTGGGCCGACTACTTCCTGGTACCTCGTCTAAAGCATCTCAAACTCATGTGTGTGTCTGTGACCAGTGGCTTTATCCGTCATCAGCATCATCCACAGCCGTAACGTGAAGATAATCACACAGTACAGCGACCCGAACTGACACTGTAATTACAGGTCAGAGGTCACGACCCGTCCACTGACGGGGTGTGTGTGTGTTCGCTCAGCTAAAGTTAGCAGCACTGTTCAGTGTGTCTGTTATTTCTGCGCGTGTTTATTTCTGCAGCTCTGTGATCTGCTTCGGCTGCACAGTTTTGAGGTTTCGAACTGGTTTGAATGTGTTTCAGTCAAAGTACTTTGTTCCAGTATAGAATTATAGACACTTTTCACCGAGCCGCATCAGTCAAAACCACTGGCACGTCAAGTTAAAAAATGATTTCTGGGATACAGCATCACGTTTTTACTTTGATAACTGCCAATTTAAACCAAGTCCTAATCCAATTTCAAAACAATTCATTATATAAATTATGGGTAATATATAATTTATTGTACACATCCTGGGACAATTTTTTTTTTTTTTTGCTGTGCAAATGCAAAATACAGTAGCTAGTGCCACAAAGTTCGGCTAAATTTACTTAGTTGCAACTTCATCCTTACAAATGTGTGATTACAAATATATTTAAATGCATGACAGGGCTCCAGACTGCGACCAAATGGTCGCATTTTGCGACCAAAATTTGAGAGTGTGCGACTAAATTTTACATCCAGTCGCACATGTGCGACCAGTAAATTTCATCTCGTTCATAGTGGGCGACAACCGACCCGATCGCGTCTGCGATGCTTTGTTTACGACATCACGACAATTAATTTTTTAACGGTCCTCCATGAAGGGTTCCGAGTGAATGAGTGTGTGTGTGTGTGTGTGTGTGTGTGTGTGTGTGTGTGTGTGTGTGTGCGCCCGCGCGCGAGTGAGTGAGTGAGTGAGTGAGCGAGCGAGCGAGAGAGAGTGAGAGTGTGTGCGTGCGTGTGTACATGTGCGAGTGAATATGTGTGTGAGACGGCTCGACATGACTGGTCGTAAAGCAATGTGTAGTCTGACAATGTTTCTTGTCCAGGACATGACAAGATTTTTAGGAGTCGAGACTCGAAATCGTGTAATCTGATACATTGACTATAGTAACAGACAAAAAAATTGCGTATTCTGAACCAGACATAACTATAACTATGGTATACTGTGGTTATGAAAGTAGCCTACACATCTTTTTACAGCACTTCAAAACTATATCCTATTAAAATATTTTTTTTTTATGTGTCGACCAAAACATTTTTGTTCATCCTTTAAAGATTGTCTCTATTTATAAAACTGAAAGTTTCAAGAAGTAGGAAAACTCACACTTATTTTTTTTAAAAAGAAGACTAAATTACCATTGTAAACAGCTGCTGAGGGTGCTTATTGGCTATTTTCACTCCCTAATATCTATTTTGTCACTCATTTTGCTTTTGAAATAATATTAAGACATTATGAAGGATAATAATTAAATTTAACTTTATCTATACACCTCAAATTTAGCTCAGTGCTTTATCATCCCACAGTGCTACCAAATACTTTCTGTAGAACTTAGAGCCGCGGCCCTCAGATGTTAGTCTGGAGCCCTGTGATCTTAAAATAAAACTGCACCATAATTTCTGTACGCTTAATCTATTTATTATCAAAGCATTTGTTTGTAATAGTTATTTAGGGGGAAAATGTGAAGGTGTGCCCCTAAATTTTCTGCTTGCGCTCCTAAAATTTTAAGTCAGGGGCTACAGCGCTCCTAATAAAAAAAGTTAGTCTGGAGCCCTGCATGACAAGTTTCAATACAAATGACAGTACAGTATATTTTAGTTTAGCATAAATGTTAATTGTCAGTACACAAAGCAGTCCTTTAAACATATTTAAAAAACGAGACATATAAAGATGTGCTTTAGTCCTGCTAAAGTGGGTCAAAAATCACTCTAAGCTAATTGCATTTAATACATTTTTAAACTATAATACATTTTTATTTAATCACAAATAACATGCAATGACGTGCCCAAAAATATTAAAGGAGTGATGACATGGATTTAAAAAAATATTTAATGTTCCTTGAGGTTCTCTTATAAAGTTAATAAAGGTTTTTGCACACACAATAAAATGAAATAAAAATATATATGCAGAAAACAGATTATTGTCATCCCTCATTCTGAGCCTCTGTCTGAAATGATCAGTTTTTAATCCTTTAAAGCTTGTCAGTAAATGCCTCTGTTATGATTGGCTAACGTCACTGCATAGCAAACAGTATCTACACACACTCGCTATTACACACAAGTAAGTGTTTTAAAAACATTATCCGCATAAAACCATCATTTACAGACAAAGCATTATGAAATCATTTCCTTGAGCTTCATCTTTCAACAAAAGTTTCTTTGCAAACTCTCCATTTAAATTGTTGCTCATTCACAAAACAAATCTGTCAAATGCTCCGAACAAACATATAATCCTCCGGCGTGATCCGGGACGGCATTAACACGAACCGCTGGGATCTTCTGAAGTCTGTACAGAGACGCAAACCTGCAAACCTAACCCTTCCATGTGATATTTGATGATGCAATACTATTGGTCGATGTCTTGCTCTGGAGGCGGGCCTATGCAAATGTGTTTGCTCATGTGACATGGCGTGCGAATGCCTCTGTTTGCAGACGGTGGACTGTGATAATCTGCTGACCAACCGTGATGTGTTGTGGAAGCTGATGCAGGAGAACAAGACGATCGCGGCGCCGATGCTGGAGTCCAGAGCCGCGTACTCAAACTTCTGGTGCGGCATGACCTCTCAGGTGTGTGGAGACACACACGTGCCCTGTCAACGTGTGTCCCTCAGCTGGTTTAATTCAGTCTTAGTCCTGTGTTCATGTGTCCTTTAAGGCGAGACACTACAGGTGAATAGGGTAACATTTTTAACTAGCAGATATCACCATGAAACTTTCCCAGTTGATTACCTACATTAAGATGAGAAAAAAAAAATATTACAAGTTTTCTGTAATTTAAAGGGATAGTTCACTTTGAAATAAAATTTTGTTATGTTTTAGCTTACCTCAAGGGCATCCAAGATGTAGGTGTCTTTTTTTCCGCAGTAGTTTAAATTTTGATATTTTTAGGTCAAACCGTTCTTGTCTGTCAGTCATATAATGCAGGTTGATGGTCACTGTATCAAAACACAAGCACAGAGTCCAAATTAAAACAATTCCCCATCGTCCAAATTAAACAATTCCCCATCGTAAGTACACATTGATGGCCTAAGACACGAAACGAGCGGTTTGTGTGAGAAAACGAACAGTATTTATATCGTTGTTATCTCTTGAACACAGCCACGTCCAAGTGATCTGAGGGCGCGGGCGGGTATAGATATATACATAGATGTCGCCTTGGCTACGCAGTTGATTGGAACGAAACCGTAGCCAAGCGACATCTAGTGTATATATCTATACCCGCCCGCGGATATATAACAAAAAACTTGTTTTTCTACTTTTGTCAACTAAAATAAAGCAAAATTTTATAAAAATGTATACAATGATATAAGTGAATTTTTATTTTTCAAAGTTTTAGAACTATAACAGTTTTAGTTTCATCTTTTTTGTCAACAATATTGATTGTTGATATAGTTATTATTTAAGCCTGTTCACACCGAAAACGCTAACGCTAACTATATTAGTATCCACACCAATGGATACTAACAGAGTTCATCTAATATTATTCAGCTTCTTAAGAACAAACAGAATGTATGCCGGCTAGGGCTGTCACTTTACGTTCGAAAATCGATTGCACAATCGATCGGACCAACCAACGCAAGTTTCGAAAACGAAAATAGAGAATCGATTTTAACGGCCTTTTCTCGGAGCGCGTCCAGCTCGTCACGATACGCCCGCAGCGAACGCGCGTCACACAGCAACTACAGGTTCTGACAAACACGCATAACAGCAAAGCATAATGTGTCTCTTTTTACAACAAAACTGTGTATTCTGCCAGTATGCAGACAGTCTCATGCATACAGATACAGATTCGGGCTACAATCGCCTACTTAGGCGAAATTTGTTTGACGTTTCTAATAGTAAACACAGCCATATTGAAGACTGCAGTAATGTTTTTCATTGATGTTATGGCAGTCCGAAAACGAAATTTGGATTTATTGTTTTTCGAGAATGTTGCACTCCTGTTTGTTAATGTGCACGAAACTTCACGCCAATAAATCATGAGGAAAATTTGCTGACTTGTGCGCGTCTCCAGCGCCCTCTTTACGTTCGTCCTAATGCCTGTTAGTTGTCCGTGGATTTGCCCATATTTGGCGTTTAAAATAGAAACGTCTTCAGACATGGAAAATCGATTTTACAATCGATTCAATGAACACTTATGTCTCAAAAATCGAACAGGATTTTTTCACAAAAGTGACAGCCCTATCAGCAAATCAGTTCGAGCGAACGCTGACAACGTGATTAACATTCATGAACCCAGCAGCTCATGTGTTGTATATTTATTTTCATTATTAGTAGTAGCATTATTATCTTTTAATAATGATTACTATTATGAATTACTATTATCTATTTTTTTTATCGTCCATCAGCTGGGAAAAATCGCTCTGAAAGTGATTCCAGCAATATCGTTCATCTGTAGCGTTATCGTTAAAGTCATGGTTCAATTCAGGACAAAGAAGTCCCAGAGAGGGCGGAAGTACATAGTGGATAGTGTACATATTTTTGGAGTTTGTTTTCTTTTGTGTTAAAAGTATTTGTTTTGTTACATTAATATTTTTCCCCTTCGGCACTACTGTGCACTTGATGGTTGTTTCACGCTACTTCCCTGTAAATAAATGACACAGTGCACCTTCTGTGTGTATAGGGTTATTACAAGCGTACGCCGGCCTACATGCCCATCCGCCGGCAGGAGAGGAAGGGCTGCTTCGCTGTTCCCATGGTTCACTCCACGTTCCTGGTGGATCTGAGGAAGCAAGCGTCCCGTCAGCTGGCCTTCTTCCCGCCTCATCCCGACTACAGCTGGGCCTTCGACGACATCATCATCTTCGCCTTCTCCGCGCGGATGGCAGGTTATACTATACAATATTCCATAATATTCTTTCTACTTTTGGGTGACTAAAAATAAAGCGAAAATGATATAAAAAATATGAATGAATAAGAATAATTTTATTTTTTAAACTTTTATAATTAACTTTTATAATTATAAACACTTTAGTTTCACCTTTTTTCGTCAACAATATTGCATGTTGATATAGTCAGTTATTGGGTAACACTTTACAATAAGTTCCATTAGTTAATATTAGTTAACTACCTTAGTTATCATGAATTCATGTTCATGTGTCATGTGCGCTACTTTTGCTTGACTATTTAATGTCGTTCCCCCCCGCAGACGTTCAGATGTACCTCTGCAACAGAGAGACTTATGGGTATTTTCCCGTGCCCCTGCGCTCCCAGAATACCTTGCAGGACGAGGGGGACAGCTTTCTGCACTCACTGCTGGAGATCATGGGTGAGTCACATGACCCCGGTCTGGTTTTTCTGCTTGAAGTTCCTCTAGTGGTTTTATCAAGGCTGAGAGCGCAACGAAACGTACTTGATGATTTGATTTGTCTGCAGTGCGCAATCCTCCGACAGAGCCGTCCGTCTATCTCTCTCTTCCTCCTAAACAGCCTGATAAAATGGGCTTTGATGAGGTGAGGAACTTAGTTTATTAGATTTAATTTATTATATTTTACTTTCTTATGTTATTTTATACTGTGATATTTTGTTATTTTATATTAAAATGTTTTATTTTAAGTTGTATTGTATTTTATATTATTTAATATTGTATTATATCATTTAATTCTATATTAAATTATTTTATGAAATACTGTAATTATAAACTACTGTAATATTTTTATTTTTTATTTTATATATTTTTTGTATTATTTGATTTTTGTATTATAGTATAATGAATTGTTTTAAATTTTTATATAATTTTATATTATTATTTTTATGTGGTTTTATATCATAATGTTTTATATCATAACAATATAGTATATTATCTTATAATAAATTGTTTACTTTTATATCTTATATTAAATTAATTACTTTTTATATTGTATTATATTATTTACTTTAATTCTATTTTACATTATTTTATGTAGTATAAACTAGTTTTATATTTAAATAGTTTTATTTTATTTTATATTTTGTTGTATTGTTTTATTGTGTATTATAGTGTATTTAATTGTTTTATCTTTTATTTAATTTTATATTATTATATTTTTATTGCACATGATCTCACATGAAATTAGAGAATGGTATAATATATTATTATTGTTATAATGTGTGTGTGTGTGTGTGTGTGTGTGTGTGTGTGTGTGTTGAGGTGTTCATGATAAACCTGCTGAGACGCTCAGACCGCAGGGATCGTATGCTGAGGACTCTCTACGAACAACAGATCGAGTGCAAGATCATCGCCGCTGTAGATGGCAAGTATGTCTCAAACACACAAACACACACACATTTGCAAACATGAGCTTCCCATAATGCCCCTCTCTCACACACCGACTGCCTGACACGAGAGTGTGTGTGTGTTTCAGGGCGCTGAACAGCAGTCAGGTGGAGGCGCTGGGGATCGAGATGCTCCCCGGATACAGTGACCCGTATCACGGCCGGCCGCTCACTAAAGGAGAACTGGGCTGCTTTCTCTCGCACTACAACATCTGGACAGAGGTGAGAGAGAGAGAGAGAGAGAGAGAGAGGGAGGGAGAGAGAGAGAGAGAGAGAGAGAGGGAGAGAGAGAGAGAGAGAGGGAGAGAGAGAGAGAGAGAGAGAGGGAGAGAGAGAGAGAGAGAGGGAGAGAGTGAGAGAGAGAGAGAGAGGGAGAGAGAGAGAGAGAGAGAGAGAGGGAGAGAGAGAGAGAGAGAGAGAGGGAGAGAGAGAGAGAGAGAGGGAGAGAGTGAGAGAGGGAGAGAGTGAGAGAGAGAGAGAGAGAGAGAGTTTTTCAAGTAATTAGAAAAAAACGATATAAATGAAGTAAATGCTGCTTGAAGTTTTTCAGATATTTATCAGAAACACAAGTTTATCTGCAGTAATAATACCAAAACCAGTGAAAAACCATGAATTTTCCAGATATTTATCAGAAACATCTTTATCTTGGGCATGATAAAGGCATATCTGTGAGATCTGAAGTTGTGTAAATACCCAGTTATGAGCCAGTGTGTCTTGCGTCAGATCGTGGATCGAGGACTGAAGACGTCTCTGGTGATCGAGGACGATCTGCGCTTTGAGATTTTCTTCAAGCGTCGCCTGCAGAATCTGATGCATGAGATCCAGTCTCAGCGGCTGGACTGGGACTTGATGTGAGGAAACACACACACTTTCAATTGAAATGAGCTGATTGATGCATTTTCTCATGAGCTGTCTCTCTCTGTCTCTCTGTCTATCTCTCTGTCTCATCCTCTCAGTTACATCGGACGGAAGCGGATGCAAGTGGACCGTCCGGAGAAATCTGTTCCCAGAATCCACAACCTGGTGGAGGCGGATTATTCCTATTGGACACTGGGATACATGATCTCGTTACGCGGAGCGCAGAAGCTGCTGCGGGCCGAACCGCTGAAGAAGATGCTGCCGGTGGACGAGTTCCTGCCCGTCATGTACAACAAACACCCCATGTGAGAGAGAGAGATCTTCATCTGTCTGTCCGTATCATTAATCCCAGTGTTCAGTTCCCTTTCAGTCAGTCACGTTCGACGCCACATCAGACTGAACTGACTAAATAGGAATCTCGCTAGAGAGACAATCTACTTTGAGTGTAACTAAACGAGCCAATGCACAATGGACTGCAATCATTTATATATAATGAGCAGCAGGTGCGATTGCACTTCAGCTTTTCGTTGAGGAGCCGAGCGTTTCGAATGCTGTCTACAGAGAGTGTCAACGTTTCAGCGAACGATCTCTTCAAGAAGAACCTCCCATGCTGGCAATACGGGTCAAATTCTTTCTCTCTTTTGCCTTTTATTTGAGCAAAACAAAGGCCGTTCTCATGGCTGATAAGAGACAAAGAGAGACCGCATCCGACAGGCTGCACACTTTCCCTGTTTGTGTTGCTGCGACCGTTCAACTGCGTGCTTCAGCACCAAGGAGAGCAGTTCCCTGAAAAAGCTTACACAAGTAGAGCTGTGTCTTTTTAAAGATGTCACTCTACTTGTGTGTTTCTGGATGCTGTCGTTACCTGGGATCGTCACGATCGCTGCCTCACGTGGCTGGGCATTGAACACGCTGAGGTGGTGTTTTTGGATGAGTCATACTCCCATTGTGGGATGATGACCATCTCGGAGCTAAGGTCGAGACTCCTCAGAGCGTTACTTCAGGCAGTAGTGTGGGTGACCTGAGAATCACGGCCTTGAGGCTGGACGATTGGCTTCTCTGGGTGGCTTAGGCTGGTTCTTAGCCTCCCACCCCGGATCCTTTCTTCCTGGAGGTGTATGAGGAGCACACTGGGTCATGGATGGCATCTTTCACTGCCAGAAACGTCACAGTGGCTCCTCCTCCCTCACCACCCTTGATGGCGGGCCAGTTAAGTTTAACACACACATCCCTCCAGTGGAGCTGCTATCCAACTGTGCCCTAACTCCACCTGGCGGGGGAGCAGTGTCTCCCTTCCCGGGCCTGTAAGCACTCGTCGAACTTAAACGACAAGACTAAGCAGGCCTGTGGGGAAGCCACCTCTGCCATACATGCCATGGCGTTGTTGAAGGTCCATCAGGCCAAGGCACTGAAGGAGCTGCACGAGGGTGGTCATGATCCCCAAGTTCTCCAAGAACTTTGTGCCGCAACGGACCTTGCACTTCGAGCCACGAAGGTGACCGCATGGTCGGTGGGTCGTGCGATGTCCACTATGGTGTTCCCTTTTGGCCCACCCGGACCTGGTTCCCAGAACTCATGCACTTTGTGACAGCCCCTCCCTGGCCCATTCCTCTGAGGAGGGACCTTCTGACTCAGAGACGGGGCACCCTATGGCACCCGCGTCTGGACCTCTGGAAACTCCATGTCTGGTCCCTGGATGGGGCGTGTTCCAGGTGACTTACCCCCAGAAGTACTTAACACCATCGCTTCGGCACGGGCGCCGTCCACGAGATGTGCGTATACCTTGAAGTGGAACCTGTTCGCTGAGTGGTGTTCCTCTTACTGAGAGGACCCCCGAAGGTGTTCGATAGGGTCTTTGCTTGTACACGCTGCCGCCATTCAGCATATCACGACCACAGATGGCAAATCAATAGAGAAGCACGACCTGGTCGTTGGGTTCCTTAGGGCCTCTATCAAGAGAGTAGAGAAAGAGGCAAGAGAAAATGCAGACAAAAGTTTTTTTCGGTAAACGAATCGTGCCTAGAGTTCGGGCCGGGTGACGGACACGTTGTCCTGAGACCACGGCCCAGGTTTGTGCCCAAGTTTCCTACCACTCCCTTCAGGGACCAGGTGTTGAACCTGCAAGCGCTGCCCCTGGAGGAGGCACACCCATCCCTGGCTTTGCTCTGTCCTGTCCGCGCTCTGTGTCTGTATGTGGACAGAACTCAAAGTCTCAGGACCTCAGACCAGCTCTTCATCTGTTACGGAGGCCAGCAGAAGGGAAAGTCTGTCTCCAAGCAGAGGATGGCCCACTGGATAGTGGATGCCATCGCCTTGGCTTACCAAGCACAAGGCATGCCCTGCCCGCTCAGGTTGCATTCTCACTCCAGGAGAGGCGTTGCATCCCCCTGGGCGCTGGCACATGGCGCCTCGCTAACAGATATCTGTAGAGCTGCGAGCTGGGCGACATCTAACACGTTGGCTAGGTTTTATAGCATATTATTTTATTTTCCTGCGGGGATCCCACATGTGTATTCTTCCATAGCTGCTCCCTAAACGGAAGCTTGTGTCTTTCCCTTGGGCTAAGTCACCCCAATATTTAATATGCAGTACAACCTTCTGGTTAGTCCATATGTATATCTCTACATCACTCCTTCGGGGAGTTGTGGCTTCCACAATTGTGGCTTCCGCATGGAAAGGGCACGCTTTCCCAGTGTTATCCAATAGTCTCGCAGTATGGGTTACCCTGGAACAACATTTCCTTGTTGCCCGGGGTACAGGAACATTGTTAAAAATTATTATTATTTTTATTAATAATTATGACGACCATAATACTAGATTTAACAAATGAAATAAATAAATAAATGTATAATTATGAACAAAGTAACAAGGAATAATTATTTGATCTCTGAGGCTCAGACATGTTTGTCTCTCCATCATTTGTTCAGTTGTTTGTCTGTTCGTCTGTTTCACTGTTGTGTCCCGTGTGATCTGTGCAGTGAGGAGTACATGTCCCACTTCCAGCGGCGGGACCTGCGGGCGTTCTCGGCTGAGCCTCTGCTGGTTTACCCCTCGCACTACACCGGCGACCCGGGATACATCAGCGACACCGAGACCTCCACCGTCTGGGACAACGAGACCGTCCGCACCGACTGGGACCGGGCCAGATCCCGAAAGAGCCGCGAGCAGGAGGAGCTGAGCAGCGGAGCACAGAACTCAGATGTCCTGCAGTCACCACTGGACAGCACAGCCCGAGACGAGCTTTAACACACACACACACACATTCACTCAGACGTCCTGGAGTCACCACTGGACAGCACAGCTCGAGACGAGCTTTAACACACACACACACACACACACACACACACACACACGTCCTGCAGTCACCGCTGGACAGCACAGCCCGGGACTAGCTCTAACACACACACACACTTCTCCCGGGAAGTTTCAGAGACATGACTGAAGTGAAGCAGTGTTTTATTGGACGTAGATTCTCAGATTGTCCTGAAATGCTTGACTGGGAGCAGAAACAATGAGTTTATTCATTTGAAAGGGAATCTCAAGGACAATCGACATGATTTGACATTGTTGACATGAATTAGTTTTAGATAGTTTTAACCTGATCTGATGGGTCTCGTTTAACTAGTTTTGCTAGTCCTGGCTGATCTGTGAAATATGGATCAATGTACGTGATTCATTCCTTTATTATCTCACATGATTTCAGTGAGCGTTGACTTTCTCTGTGTGCATCCCAGAATATGGTGAGAATCAGATCGGCATGTTTTTATCTGATAATTTGCTTGCAGATGACTAATTTATTGCTTGTTCAGCTCAGTCCTGATGGACGTTTCCCGTCATGTGAACCACACACTAGCGTTTTACTTTTGTTTTCATATTTTTTTTATTATTTTCAGTTGCCTTGAGAGATTTATAGGGGAACAGAAAACGATTAAACTGAATCATTTTAAGGCTAGCTAGCAAATAAATACTTGTGTTGCAAACTAATGTTTACGTGATATTTCATGTGCTAACTCAAGATCCGGCAGTAAAATGAATTACCTGAGTGAAAACTGAGTAAAAACACTCCTCTTTCTTTTACGTGTTTGTCACACTAACTTGTACGTCTCCTGAATGTGCCTTTTATACCAAAGAATAAAGTATGTTACTTAAAGTCTGATTAAAATCTTTTTGATTATTTATTTGATTATATACACATACACACACACACACACACACACATATATATAGAGATATCTACTTATAAAGATATCTCTAAACTCCTAAAAACGGTATTAGCTTTTGGTTTACTTCTGTGAGGATGAGATATTTCACACTGAGACATTTCAAATGATACCAAACATGTATAGTGTTGTATGATAATTGTTCACATTAAACCTTATACTGTAGATTTTTGGGTGAATTTCAGGTGATTTCAGCTTGAGAGAGAGAAGAGATGCAGGGAAAGAGATGTAGATTAATACAATCCTGATGTGATTGACAGTGTGATTGTGTCTCGGATGGGGATGCTATAGTTTCTCAAGAGAGAGTTCAAATGTTATTTTCCAGAAACGTCCTTTGTCTTCTAGGGGTGTTGTCGTTTCTCAGTAAAAACGGCTCATCTTCCATATTTACCAGTCTCACAAATGTATCATTAGCTTATAAAACTCATTCATATATCAATCCATTTTGCCCTCTGAAGCCACTCCTTTTTTCACTCGCTCACTCTCTCTATTGGATTACCAAGGCCTTGGTGTATTTTCAGCCAAGAAGGCTTATGGGATCTCTGACAAACACGGCCATAATCCGTCCTGAGTGCGACATGAGTCGTCTTCATCATTAAAGACAAACACAAATCTGTGTTCTGTCTGTGTTTTTGAATCTCAGCGATGCATTCAGCAGATGATTTGTTTTTGATGGGTAATTCAAATTATCATACGTCAGACTAAACACCCCAGAAGACTCGATTGGTACTAAACTCTCTCTCTCTTCTCTCTCTCTCTCTGTCTCTGTCTCCCTCTAGGATTATGACGGTGGGTTGATGTAGATGAGGTGGTCTGTTCGCTGTATCCTCAGATCTCTCTGAGACTGGAGAGTAAACACACACGGTGACTGTAGGACACACACTCACTGGTGTCTCTTTAACCCTGTAATCTCTGTGAACAGGGTGTGTGGTTACGAGGAACAACAACACGTTCACTCTGCAGGACCGCATTCATCTGAACTCATGATCATTTCGGTTCTGATCGAGAACGAGATTCAGTCACTGAAGGTGCGTCAGCATTGAGGGTTGTAGATGCAACATGCAGCTTAATAAATGGCTTAATGCTTCATGTTTAAATGGGCACTGCAATATTTCTGTAGAAGTTGTTTAGGCCTATTTTTACATTTGCAGTTAAAAAAAATAAAATAATGTAAACTTCCTTTAGTCTGTTAGATACTCTATTGAGTGTTTCTCTGGAGTGTCACATGATCCTTCAGACATCTTTCTAATATGTTGATTTATTATCAATGTTGACAACAGTTTTTTTCAGGATTCTTTGATGAATAGAAAGTTCAAAGGAACAGCATTTATTTGAGATAGAAATATTGTGTAACATTAAAGATATTTGGTGTCAGTTTTGATTAATTTAATGCATATTAACTTCTTTAAAAAAATACTGACCCCGTCGTTTGAATGGTACAGTATATATTCTGGATTGTGTTTTTAAGCTGTCGTCAGTTGTTGTAATTAAAATTACATCAACGTTTACTTATATTCGTGCCTTTCTCCTGAAAATTCCTGCAGAATAAAAGCTTTGAATTGATGAGTAAATGAGCTCTCGCTCTCGCTCTCGCTCTCTCTCTCTCTCTCTCTCTCTCTCTCTCTCTCTCTCTCTCTCTCTCTCTCTCCAGAAGCTGTCATGGTGGACCTGTTCCTGGGGAAGGTTCTGGTGAAGAACAACAAGGACAAAGACGAGCTGGACACTGAGCGCGAGATCATCCTGCGTCTCCAGAACCGCATCCTCATGTTGTTCTTCGGCTCGGGCGAGTGTGAGAAGTGTCAAGACTTTGCTCCGACGCTCAAAGACTTCTTCAAGAAGCTGACGGACGAGTTCTACGTGGAGCGATCGGCCCAGCTGGTGCTTCTGTACATCTCTCTGGACTCGTCTGAGGAGCAGCTGGAGAAGTTCCTGAAGGAGCTGCCCAAACGCTGCCTGTTCCTGGCCTACGAAGACCCCTACAGGAAGTACACGCACTTTCTGTTCCGAATAGCATGCTAGCATGCACAATATGAAATGGGGATTTTGTACAGTGGTTCTCTACCAGGGGGTCAGGGCCATTCAGCACAGATCAAAAGAGTCTGCAAGGAATGCAAAAGTTTTAGGAGTGACCGCAAACATTTCTCAGGGGAACGCAAAAGTATTGCGAACAAACTCAAAGTTTCTTGGAGGAACGCAGAAGTTTTGCTAACGAACACAATGTTTCTCGAGGGGACACAAAAGTTTTGGGAGTGAACGCAAAAGTTTCTCAGGGGAATTCAAAAGTTTTGCGAACGAACACAATGTTTCTCGGGGGAACACAAAAGGTTTGGGAGGGAATGCAAAAGTTTTGTGAACGAACGCAAAGTTTCTCGGGGGAACGCAAATGTTTCTCAGGGGAACACAAAAGTTTTGCGAAAGAACACAATGTTTCTCGGGGGAACGCAAAAGTTTCTCAGGGGAATTCAAAAGTTTCACAAGTTCACACGTACATGAAATCAGATGTAGTGTTGAGTATTTTAAGCGTATTTGGCATGCTGTCCGGGTAAAACGCAAAAGTTTTGTGAGTGAACGCAAAAGTTTTGCGAACGAACGCAAACAAATGCAAACATTTTTGGGGAACACAAAAGTCTTGCGAATGAATGCAAAGTTTTTTGGGGAACAACATTTTTTTTTCTAACAATCGCAAAGTTTCTCGGGGGAACGCAAAAGTCTTGCGAATGAACGCAAACATTTTTGGGAGTGAACGCAAAAGTTTTGCGAATGAACGCAAAGTTTCTCAAGGGAAAGCAGAAGTCTTGCAAACGAACGCAAACATTTTTGGGAACACAAAAGTCTTGCGAATGAATGCAAAGTTTTTTGGGGAACACCATTTTTTTCTAACGATCGCAAAGTTTCTCGGAGGAACGCAAAAGTTTTGCGAATGAACGCAAAGTTTCTCAAGGGAAAGCAAAAGTCTTGCGAATGAACGCAAACATTTTTGGGGAACACAAAAGTCTTGCGAATGAATGCAAAGTTTTTTAGGGAACACCATTTTTTTCTAACGATAGCAAAGTTTCTCGGAGGAACGCAAAAGTTTGGCGAATGAACGCAAAGTTTCTCAAGGGAAAGCAAAAGTCTTGCGAATGAACGCAAACATTTTTTGGGAACACAAAAGTCTTGCGAATGAACGCAAAGTTTTTTGGGGAACACCTTTTTTTTTTTAACGATCGCAAAGTTTCTTGGGGGAACGCAAAAGTTTGGCGAATGAACGCAAAGTTTCTCAAGGGAAAGCAAAAGTCTTGCGAATGAACGCAAACATTTTTTGGGAACACAAAAGTCTTGCGAATGAACGCAAAGTTTTTTGGGGAACACCTTTTTTTTTTAACGATCGCAAAGTTTCTCGGGGGAACGCAAAAGTTTGGCGAATGAACGCAAAGTTTCTCAAGGGAAAGCAAAAGTCTTGCGAATGAACGCAAACATTTTTGGGGAACACAAAAGTCTTGCGAATGAACGCAAAGGTCTTGCGAACGAACGCAAAGTTTTTTGGGGAACACCTTTTTTTTAACGATCGCAAAGTTTCTCGGGGGAACGCAAAAGTTTGGGGAGTGAACGCAAAAGTTTTGGGAGTGACATCCAGCTTTTCAAATAGGATTCTTTCATTTTATTTATTTCAATTTAATGGCACTTTTAGTTAGCCTCCATTGGGGATCTTTGAATAAATCCTTTGACAAAAAGTTTGAGATCCACTGATCTATATGCTATAAGTTTACCTGTGTTTCCATCAGTAGTATCATGTGTGTGTTGTTTGCAGGGAGCTGAGCGAGATGTTCGAGGTGCAGGACCTGCCGAGGGTGGTGGTCCTGCGTCCGGACTGCTCCGTCCTCTTGCCCGACGCCGTGTCGGAGATCTGCACGCTGGGTTCGGACTGCTACCGCAACTGGCAGGAAGGGGCGGAGCTTATCGACAGAAACTTCATGATGAACGAGGAGTTCGACGAAGGCAAAATGCGCAGCTTGACCGACCCCATCCGACGAGTCAAATACAAGGTGGAGGACAAGAAGAAAAAGAAGAAGAAAAAGGACGAGGATGGAGAGGAAGATGGAAATGATGGAGGAGGACCTTGGTGCTGAGGTCTGAACATTTGCTGACGCTCGAATAGCGATATGGACAGAAGCCACGAGTAAACGCTGTAGAGAGACACCGCTGAGTAAACGTTGCTGGACAGATGGATGGTCTACAGGAGCACTTCTCAATGTTTTTGACTTTTCAAAGCCCAATCTTTGTCAAAAAAAAATTAATTTACAGAACTGTCCACAGATTAAAATAACCCAATTATTATAAATGAGATTTAGTATTCCAGAAGTGAATGTTCTTCAGTTTTCCTGCTCTTTTCAATCGATGAATTTCACTGACTCCTCCAGTTGTTTATCATTTACCATATAAGGACTTTAAAAATATATTTCTACTCACAATTTCTCTAGAGCTTGGCATAACTAGTAAAACGTGTATTCTTTGTAAGAGAATTAAATAAATAAAAAAATACCCATGGCAATTTTACTAATTTCCATGATGTTTCCAGGTCTAGAAATCAGACTTTTAAAACTGGACTTCCTCATATCAAGGTTTTCTGAGAGAATCAGGCACTCTAAACATTGCCAGGAATTTACAGGAGTAAAGAGTATTATTTTACAATAATGAAGCCAGAACATTACTGTGAAATAAATGCAGGCTGAGTTATTTTCTTCCCTATGATTGTGAAAGTTATGCAGTTACTTTTTACAGTGTTATTCAAAGGGAGAAAAAAATGTGGTTAAAGGGGTGAATTAAAATCAACATAATTATTAGTTTTAGTTTTTTAAACTTAAAGTCATCTTAAAGCCTCTTAGAAAGTTTTTTGAAAGAAATGAAATAAAAAGAAATTGCTGAATGTTTGATACTCAAGCTCAATTTCTCAATTCCAGGATCAGTTGCTTTACAAATATGTCTCTACACTGATTTTATATTCCCAGATTATAGGTGTACATGAATGATTATAATAGCCTATGAGGATCATCAGATAACTGCTGTGACATAAATCTATCAGCAAATGCTCTTTTTTTTCACCACACATGCTTTTATCAACATTTGCATTATTAATAAACTTGAAATGACAAAGAAAATTGATTTTGAGTGTTAGATCTATTCACATTTTTTATTTTTTTATTTTTTGTCCGGTTTAAACAAGTTGTCAAAATGCAAATAACACTCCCCATATAAAACTAAAAAATTTGGATTTTGTATTTGTATGATTGAAAGAATGTGTCATGAACATCACAAACCTTTAAATAACATTCTATTAACATTCAGGAAACTGGACATTTTATGTGTTTGGAATGTTAGAAATCAACGTTCCCAGCAAACATTTGGACGTTTAATGACCGTTGAAAAGACGTCCGTCCGAGACGTCCCGTCATGGTTGAAAAATAGTTCCAAAATGGAAGTTGAACCGACGTCTTTTCTGGCCGTGAATTCCACGTCTCTTCTGCGCGTCCCTGGACGTCTAAATGCGTCGTCATATGTGTTTAAATGTGTTGCTGCATAATTTAAGTGTATATATATAAGCCTGCATATAAAATAATCACACACCTATTGTGTAACATCGTGAAAGACAATTAAATCTTGAGGTTTAGCCTACACATCTTGACAAAGGTTCTAAAAAGGTCCAAAATTGGTCCAGTCAGACCTGAACGTCAATAAAACGTTTTAATCACGTGTACATCAAAAACAATAACACATTATTTGTGGACATAAGCAAAAAAGAAGCATGTTCTGATTAAGCACAACATTTTATTGATATTGAACAGCCAAAATTTCTCTTTATTTTTTTCAATGTTTAACATTTCGTGAGCTTAGAATTTTAAGGTTCTATCTCCACTTTTGGTCGAAATTGAGTTTGACAATCTGATCCATTAGGTGTTTATTAATGCCTGTGTGGTGTTATTTTTGTAAAAAAAAAAAAAATTGTTAGTAGTTATTAATAAAATAAAAGGTTCCATCTCACAAAACATAAACCGAGTTTAAAAACTTTGATCCTCAATAAACTACAATAAACGGAGATAGAACCTTATAATTCTAAGCTCTCGATTTGTTAACCAAACTAAAATACCAATTGCAAAATACTGAATTATTATATAAAGATAGTTCACCCAAAAATGAAAATTATGTAATTTACTCACCAAATTCCAAACCTGTATGAGTTTCTTTCTTCTGCTGAACACAAAAGAAGATATTTTGAAGAATGTTTGTAACCAAGCAAATAGAGCATCCATACCATTGTTGGAGAAAAAATGATTATTAATGGGAAGCGACATCTGCTTGGTTACAAACATTCTTCTAAACATCTTTGTGTTTAGCATAGAAAGGTATACAGGTATGAAACATGAGGTTGAGTAAATGATGACAATTTTCATTTTTGGGTGAACTATCCCTTAAACACATTGTTTGGCTCATTTTTTGTATCCACCACCCCCAGCTCTTCCTGGAGTGTGTTTCAGGTGTTCTGCCATTGCTGCATCAATTTCAGTGTCTGTATAGCATGTGGGCTCCACCTCATCACAGCATCTAAGGGAAGAGAATATATTTATTTTTAAAATAAATGAAAATTAAAAATTTGAGGTGACATGCACTTATTTTCAAAATATTTTTATGGTCTTCAGCTAAATTCAAAACAGCATTTGTCCCCTGCCTCTTCAATACCACTGTGGTGCCCTTGAGAAAGACCCTTAACTAGGTGTGTAACAGTGAGAAAGTGAACAGGACATTTCTGATAAAGACAGGTGGGCTGTGATGTCCCCTGAATAGACATGTTTAGCAATTCTAAAATTACAAAAATTTTAAAGCAGTTACTGAAAACATACATGTTCAAATCCAGCTAAACATTTCATTCTACTTCAGATAATTTACTTTCTGAAAGAAACTCTCAAAAGGCTACATTAATAATTTACAGTAATAACTTTGACTGTATCATTAAACATACTTTATACTATGGTATACCGTTGTATAAGTTCAAAGCAACTTTTAGCCTACTAACGTTAGCTAATTTTAGCCAAACTCAGTTAACAGTTAGCCAATTTCAGTTGACAATGTGGGCATCATTTCTTTCGGTTCATTCATGTCAAACAAGTAAAACTCTAGCACGTGAATCTAATAATACAAAATGTACGTACCCAACAGTAGATTTCTAATAATATGGGCCTCAATTCCTCCTCTCTTCGTGGTTATTCAAACTTCAGTGTTCCGGAGTGAGTCTATGGGGAAAACGCGTTAACATCTCGTGAGATAATCTAACCTATCGCGAGATTTGGTAATGTCGGGAGATCTTTTGTTACATCTTGGCAGCACAGTTTTGGCAATTACATCCAACTCAGACATAAATGGTGACCAGATATATTTCTGTTTTACATGCATACATTCCATAAAAAAAAAAAAAAAAAAAAAAAAACAACGTATCAGGTAGGCTACAGGTTGAAATAATGACTAAAATGCAGAGGCTTTGCATTCACTTAACCACACTGGGAACTGTGTGATTATAATTTATTTAAACAAGATAAAGTAAATATATTTACTTTGTATACAATTCGTGTATTTCATAAAGATAATTCCTGGGGGTTTTTTTTCTGTCTTGCTTGACTAGATGTGTAAAGGACGTCAGTGGACGTGTATTCACAGCCTTGACGTGTAAAGGACGTCAATGGACGTCTTCACAACCTCTTAAAAACTACTTGGGCAATTAAATTAATTTTTGCAGTATTAACCATGCAAGGATTAAGCACAGCTTTTGCATATTTCACAAGGATTCCATGATGGAGGGTCATGATGGACTATAAATGCACGTGTAAAAGACGACGCCGAGGACGTCAGTGGACGTATTCACACAACTTATTAAAACTTTAATTTAATAAAAAATTTAATTAATTATTGCAGTATTAACCACGCAAGGATTAAGCACAGCTTTATCACAATTGATTTCATAGAGGGTCATGATGGACTATAAATGCACGTGTAAAAGACGTCGCCATGGTGACGTCCTCTCTCACCCGAAACACAACATGGTATATATTGAACTACACGTAGCTAAAAGTCAAAATAACAATTATACATGCAACCAGATAACTGTAGACATGCACACATGTATTTGAATGCATTTTTAGGAAATGTTCTGTGTTACATATTTTTACCGATTTATGCCGTCATACCGCGACTATTTTTGGCCAGGGACACGACGTTGCCGTCGGACCAATGTTTGCTGGGTTCTTAGTACACTGTTAACCCTTGCTGTAAAAAAAGGCCAAATTCTGACAATATCATACCATTTTCCATTAAAACAGTAATGTACCGTAGAAAACAAAACTAGCCTACAGGAATATACTGTGAATTAACATTGCTCAAAATCGACACTCAGAGGCTGTTTTCCCAATCACACCCTATACCCTCATTCACTATTCCCTGCATTAGTTCACTAATATAGTCCCCTTGACAAAGTGAATGAAAAGAAGTGAATGAATTGAGAAACTGATGAACACCTGATAAGCAGAATCACTGAAGGAGAGAGAAACAAGAACAGAAAAAAGAGAAACACAAAAACTACAATTGACTTCCAGCAACACTGAGTGTGAAACCAGTTTACGATTATTTCTTTCATACATGTACAAAAGTTCTTGTTGAGAATTAACAGAGATATAGTTAATAATAAAGTTTGTTGTCACCATGATGGAGATCAGTATTTGTTTTAGTTGGTCACTTGTCCCTGGACTTCTTACCATTCATCTCTCTCTGGCTGCTGTAACAGTGAGTTTATAAAACACATTTGTTATGGCAAGAAAAAGTCAAGAGGAAGATGATCAGGTGTTTTTGGCTTTTGTGATGATATCACAAACATCCTGGACATGTCTGATTCTCTGATCTTTTCTGTATTTATTCATTGAATTAATGGGTATTTCATATTTAGCATAAATCTGTAAATCTACAACATAAAATCAATACTTCTGTAATCTGGTTTTCTGAAAAATATTGTATTCATATAATGCATTAAAAAAACTCCTGCTTGACTCAGACACACACAGACATCAACAATCAGCACATGAATCTCAACAATGGTGACAATCAAAAGTGTCATGTCGCAATGCATGCTGGGTTCCAGGATAATATAAAACTCCCAGCATGCACTGCTGCATGAATAAAAAAATATATATTGCCACCGTTGTTGAGATTCATGTGCTAAATTGTGATATCTCTGTGTTTCTAAAAGACAGTGTAACTCTGTTTCTCTGGTTATGCATGATGTGTTAAAAAAAATGAATCATTGTAATTTATTGTTGTGGTTTCACAGTGGTGCTAATGAAACACTTTTAATTGAGGAAGAATTCCTTAGTGAATGAACAGGCAATATGATGATTTTGTCATCATAATCATTATAACCGCAATCATTCATAAACTGTGTGTGTGCACAAGTGTGACTTGCAAAAACAGCTCAAGCAGCAAAAGATTCACCAATGATTTAGCATCAGCATCCCAACTAAAGCAAGCACTGATCTCTATAATGGTAACCTCAAACCAAACATTTTCAATTAAACATCTTAATAACAACTTCTGTAGATGTATGTAATAAAGTCATACTGGTTAATAATAAGTGTAATAATGTGTGATGGCTGGAAGTCAGTTGTAGTTCTTGTGTTTCTCTATTTTCTGTTCTAACAGCAGGTGTTCATCACTAATGCTCAACAATCACTTACATATTCCCTTAATTATCTCACTGCAACACTGTCTCAATGTTACTTTTACTCTTTGTAGTGTGGATTTCCCTGTGGGGTTGAAAGGGTTAACAGTGTAAGATAAAAAGACACACCCACAAAATGTATTTTAACAGTAATAAACTGTAAGTTATAAAACAGGTTTATACTGGCAACACTGTTGCCAGTAGTTTACTGTAAAATGTATGTTTTGGGTCACCATTGTGCAGAAGAGTAGAGCCTGTGCTTCAGTCCAGCAGAAGATCTACAAACATTGATGATTTGCTGCATGTTGCTTTATTTAACAGGCGGTGACTGTGTAGTTGCTGGTCCAGTGGAAAACTCTTTATTTGCAAAAGTTTTGTTGTGGTTTCAAATGAAATAATTTCACAGTAATACTTTGCTCACAGCTTTATTAATGCATTATAAATTTTAGTTAATACATTTAAATGACAGTTGGTCAATTTAAGGCAGTCGGTTTCTGCAAGTGAAATTAGTTAACTCGAGTTTTACTGCATTTTTAATGTAACGAACTGCACAATTAACAGTAAATTACTGGCAACAGTGTTGCCAGTATTTCACTGTAAAAAAACCCGGTAAGGTCTAACAGTGTAGCCTATGTTGAATTTTTTAATCAAAATTAAGTTGAAAGAACGTTTATGCATCATACCTTTAAAAACACGTTCTTCTAACTTCAAGAAAACTGGACATTTTTTACGTTCCCAGAACCAACACTGAATATTTTGAGAACATTCTTTTAACAAAAATCTGTTCGGGTACTAACGCTGTAACGCAGACACTGTGCATTAGAGTTAAAGATGCGGGGCACTTGATTTCTACAGGAGAGAAAAAAGGAGTTCGAAAGTGAAAGTGATTCATGGAATTCCGGCTCTTTTCCGGGAACCGGCTTTTCGTTCAGACTTTTTACATTCAGTAAAATTTAGTAATGTAATGTTTGGCCTGTGATTGATGTGCATGCACATATTTGACAGTAATTTGATATTTTACCTTACAAATGATACCTTCTTCCTTTATGTTGTCTGTTATAAAATGCATCCAAATGCTACTTCATCTTGTATTATATTATTATTATATTATATTAGGTATGATCTTTTCGCCACAATACTCGACCACACGCAGTGACTGAATGTATGCTATGTATGTAATGTTGTTCTGTATGTTGTGTAGTAGCCTACAGTATGTGCGCAGAAAGCAGCAGAAATGTCACACGTGATCGCACGCACACACACATCAAAGGAACATTAAGTTAGTGACTACTTGAAGTGTGGCTGAGCAGTGTAGCGAAAGGAAAAGACAGAAAAGAGAGACTCGTCGAAAACAGGAAGCGCGGTCTGCAACTATACCATCAACTTTGTAAGTAGCCTACAATATTGATTTAATTTAACAAGTCTTTCGGTACAGCCTAGGTTAGTTTTCACAAGTACTACATGATTTTGAGTCCAGTTAGTAAGTGTGAGTGTTTTCTAACAGGTTAAACATGCAGGGGTTAAAGTCGAAAAACACATCCGTTTTAACCACTACAAGTTTGAAACCTACACAGAAACCACTTTCTTTATACTGACAAACATTTGATCTACAAATGAGGCGTGTGCGATCAGACTTTTGAAGAATGATGCGAAGCTCATATAGATATGGTTACGTGTAGGCTACAGTTGCCATATCTTTCCACATATTATGTGATTTTATTGCAAAGTCAACAATTTTGAATCTCTATTTATTTTGTTAGTTCGCATGTAAAAAATACACGTTAGTTAAAAATTATGAAATTCAAAAAGGGAATATTCAGCAATTCACACTGATGCATAATGAAAAGACAAACATAAAATGTCTTAACCCGATGCTCTGTCTAGTGGAGAACTTTAGTATTACAGTCTTGTTTTGTCTTTCACAGTTGCAAATGAGGTTATGCTGTTTTAACTCGAATAGAAAATGATTGTCATGATATACGCCATTGTTCTGTATTTTATGCTTATTGTGTGGATGTTTATATTAAACGAATTGACACTGATTCCCCTACTTAGAAACCCACAATAACAGCTTAAACTATGTTGGTTGTATCTTCTGGCCGGCATTGAGGCTGATCGTGCTCCACATTAATACCATTTTATTTTGTTATATTTTTCCCTAAAGTGACACAAAATGGCTACAACCAAAATAGTGATTTTGGATGCACTTAATGAGCTACTGAAAGACGAGTTCAAAGATTTCAAATGGCGCCTGTCTAACAGTGACGCGTCTATTCCTCGAGGAAGACTGGAGAACGCTGATCGCCACGATGTTGTGGATCTCATGGAGCAGCACTACAACACATCAGATGCTGAGAAGATTGCTGTCAGAACGCTGCGCAACATGAAGCAAAATGCGCTTGCTGATCGACTGGAGGGAAAACAGGAAGGTAGGCTATAAGTCGACACTAGATGCATTTGTAGTATTTGATGTATGATGTTATGCATTCTGAGATTATCTCTGTGTCTGTCCATCAGTTCAAGAGGATGTTCCTGCTGGAGCGGGAGCTTCATCCAGTGCGAAACCTGTACCGGCTCAGACTGCAGGAGTTACAGTGACCATAACATCCAATGGAGGAACCGTAAAGGCCCCTGTTGTTCATGGTTGTACTGTTAATGGCCCAATGACCTTCAACTAATGCTCAATGATCTATCTATCTATCTATCTATCTATCTATCTATCTATCTATCTATCTATCTATCTATCTATCTATCTATCTATCTATCTATCTATCTATCTATCTATCTATCTATCTATCTATCCTAAGGTTTTAAAGGGGTCATGAATTGAGATGAAATCAAATTTTCCTCGATCTTTTAACATATAAGCGCATGAACATGTAGTAATAAAACGAGTCAGACACAAACACAGGATGACTCCAGCAACAAAACCAGAGACGCCTCTGAGAAGAACAAGCTGTTTTGAAGTGCCAAACAGTCTTTGCATTGCTTCACTTGTGATCCTAACATGAAGAAAGAGTGGATGAACTTTATTTTTAAGATCGTGTCAGTAAGACACTGTTTATGTGTTCACTTTACACTTTACATTTTACATGAAGATTTGTTATTCAACAGACTGATACGAACCGCAATGTAAAAAAACGAAAATTAGTTTTTCTTCTAAAATTACGAGAATAAAGTTGAAATATTTTGAGAATAAAGTCGCAATTTTTCGAGATTAAAGTAAAAAAAAAAAGCGTATATTTTTTTTTTTTACATTGCGGTTCAGGGCTTCCGTAGATTTTTTTATTCGTATATATATATATATAAGTAGCACTGTTTTTTTTTTTTTTTTTTTTTTTTACCATGTGTCATTATTGCTTTGTCTGTTTTTAGATCAATTGATATGTACTCACTTTACTTACACTTTTCTGAAAACTATGAAGGATGAATATAAACATGAAAACATGGTTTGTCGAATACATTGCAAAAAACAATGGAACATTCATTCATAATTAGTTTACACGAAATACCACTCAGCTATAACTGTGAAAACTTCAAGTACTTAAACTTTATTTGCCACAACCAAGTGTAAAGCACATGTAATACGCATAAATGTTTCACATTGTTAGCAAATGTTTACAACCATGTATTCACCTTTCTGTAGCATCTTCAATTCAACATATGATGTTGTAAAATACAATGTAACCTCACAAATACAGAAGGAATAAATATAAATAAAGATTATTACTTACCCTACTGTCTAAGACTGGAGTATCCCTGGTATTTGAGGTGTAGGTTTGTTTTCTCTGATTCAGACATGTATGGCAGAACATCAGAAGTTTTCAAAACAATTCCACGGGTGTAGTGGCATGTTAAAAATGTTTTTTTGATTGTTATGCAGTCATAGAAATGGTCTTAAACGCTTAATAGCAATGGTAAAGTCTTAAACGCAGCGAGACAATCAAAACCGAGTGTTTGAAATAGAGGGTCAAGAACAGGATAGAAAATAGCTTATTACTTCTAAATAAGGATATCTTTGATGAAAAAATCTTGATAACATTATATGTGGACATCAGAGAGATTTTTTAATCAAAAAAATGCAGTTCATTACACCTTTAATGGCTAGAATGGAGAGAAAATAAATTTGGCTATTGAATGTTTAGACAGCTCATAGTTTTTAGAGGCAACAAGGCTTCTGATTCATTGTGTTTTTAAGTTCATTTACAGCCACAAACATTTTATACATTAAACCTTATTCATATTTTTATGTTTTCAATGTATTTGGGGCTTATATCTCTGTTTTAATAATAGCAATCTGAGTAATTCTGAACAGTAAACTCTCATTTGTCAGCTTTCTAAAGATACTGTGGTTGTGAGTGGAATATGAATGACTAATGGCCAGCAACATTTTTTATTTCGGGAATGTAATTTATGCACTTCGTTGCCTAAGAGGATTATAAAGAAAAATACTAATGTTTGCATCCCATATTCATTAAAAAGCACAGACCTGCAATTTGCACCTTCATGAATTCACCATAATTTAACCAGACAATGATCAATTGAATATCTACAGTAAGAAACACATTAGGCCACAAAGTGTTCATTGCAGGAGTTTTATTGAAAATGTATGAATCGATTCATTTCAATGTTAAATTAAAAGAATTGACCCAATACAAAAAAAAAAAAAACAACAACTTGTAAACAGCCATATTTTTTTTAACTGATATTCCTACATGATTCACTAAGTTACACACAGGGCCTACTACTAACTTTTTGCCACACCTGACAATGACCAGTAACAAAATTTACTTGCCATAAATATTTTTTTACCAGCCATGAAACATAGATTAATCCTTATTAAAGTTACAAAAGTTATTCAGTCAAGAGCAATTAGTGATTGCTCTTTATATTTTGTTGTTTTGTAACATTAACAACACAGGTAGCATCAGGGCTATTAGGCTGCTGTCACTTTAAGAGCACTGATCCAATAAACTGTTACAAACGTGTTTTCTTTCTCAACTGTTTACGTTCATTTTAGGCCCTGTCCCAAATGGCACACTTCATATGCACTTTCTGTCTTGTGGACTTACAATGGCTACTGTGTGCGCATGTCCATAAAGTCCATGAGAGGAGGGTGTCCCATTCGTCATTTTAGGATTCAGAAGGGTGCTCGATATGTGTCCTTGATGCACACTTTTGGTGAGTCGGCACTGAAGCGAGCTCCACAGCAGACTTCTATCCGACAGTCAAAGTGCCATTACGTCACGAAAGTGTGGACTCTGAGGAAGACTGCGAGTGTTTAGGGTGGGACAGGGCCTAAGACATAACTGACTATGTTTACAAGGATGCTTGCCAATACAAGCATTTGACAATTTTCTTTGAAGATGTCTGTTCAAGTGCAAGAAGACATGAAAGAGAGCTCAATTCCGTATTTGGGCACTGTAGGAGATGTGAATTTCTAGGCGCGTGCTTCGAAATAACAAAGTTAGTTCCCTTTCGTGTCTTCTTGCGCTTGAATATTTATATTGGCAAGGCTTAAACTTTCGTGATGATGTGACCCGCCAACCGGTCAATTCACGTTTGTTCACGTTCATGTTCTCACAACATTGCTTTGCTTGAATTCACTGGCAATTAACACTGTTTCACATACTCACAAACACTGATGTTTACTTGCATTTGGCACTTGGCAAATGTTAATTTTAGGCCCTGGTTACACAATTAATAGAAGAAAGGAAAGCAATATAATTTCGGAGAAACAATGTTTGTTTCTTCAAAGGTCTAAAACACACGTTTGATCTTCATGCTGATGGATTTCATACTGACACTGTAATTCTTCCAGGTGTACCAAACAACTCCAATAGCGTTATGGGGGGAATCTTCTTGCCATAAATACACACCGTTGGGGTTTGTATGGTGACAGCCTGCGTACCAAAATGCTCCGAGATGATATTTGGCACAGTTATTTCCAGAGCCGTCTTGGTCCTTGTCAAAAGGTGGAGAACTTCTGATCATTATGGAGAGATAAAGAGTCGCCTGCAGAGAAGAGGAGCATCACTGGGGACAATAACTCAATGGAAATGTGTTTTTATGAGTATAAATGAAAATGTCCTACCTGCTCCTCCATCAGTGAACCCTGAAACATGCAGTTTATACCCGTCCATTTCACAATCCACAGTGAAGGACGAGTACAGAGCAAAAACTTTATTTCCTTCAAAGTCCTCCAGATCCACTCTCAGCATGTACTTCTTCTTACGTGTCAGCTGATACATGTTCTCCAGCCCTGTTCACACACACACACACACACACACACACACACACACACACACACACACACACACACACACACACACACACACACACACACACACACACACACACACACACACACACACACACACACGTTCAACCAAACACATGATCATCCACACAAACGGACACACACTGTGAGATCTTACCCAGCCAGTATTCGCCCTCCACATTCCCAAATCCTCTCTTGTACTGATTCCACGGCCGATAGAAATTCACACTGCCGTCCATTCTCCTCTGAATCACCTGTGATGGGTTTATATAGAATATATGATTCATAATGTATGTTCTGATGTGTGTTCAATGATCTAAAGTCAAATTCGTACCGTCCATCCTCTGTTGTCTTCATCTTTCCCATCTGAGATCATGTGACAGTAAACCCAGAAAGGAATATCCCATGCTGGATAGATGGTGTAAATCCCACTGTGTGTTTCTCCTGCTTTATAAAGGTCAGAACAGTCGGCTGGCATTTTTTCATCGTGACTGCACCCGCTCATCAGAACAACTGGAAGAAAAGCCACCAAAAATACCAATAATTCTCACAATATAATTTTCCTCAATAAAAAGATTACCAGAGTTTGATAAATGTTCAATATAGGTATCAGGTTTGTCTCCAAATTTTGATAATAACCCTGGCCCTTTATGAACTTAATCTCCATCTTTATAAAGTGACAGAAAAAGCTGTTGCAAAGAACAGATTTTGTCAGAACAGACAATAGGTCATTTTGAGGATTTGAGTCTACATTTTCGCACGCAAAGCTGGAAGTCATGTAATCTGTAATTTAAGAACCCAGACTTGCAAAAAAACAGCAATAACTAATAACAACTGCACAAAAATAAGAAAAAAACTGCTTTAAAAAAAATAAGCAGGATTTCACAAGTTCCAGTCTAAAGCCCCTTTCACACAGAGATTCCAGAAAATACACTGATAATGTGTTCTGGGAGTTTGATTTTGGTTCATTCACTCTGACAGAGATTTTCTGGAATCTGCGCGGGCGTTCACACACATCACGTAAAGACACGAGACATCAGGATGTGACATGAAGTGTCTCGCAGCTTCTTAAGGTTGCCTTCGAGAAACCACACTTGTGCACTTTTTTTCTGATTCGATCATATACAAATTTAGCATTTTAATCAACAGTACATTTTTTGTTAACCTTTTAACATATGTCTTGGAGTATCGCAATAATATTGTATTGTGAGTTTAGTATGCTGATATGTATCGAATCATGACATGAGGGTATCTTACACCCATAGTGATCAATCATTTCTGAAAATGTGGTTTGGTTGTTTGCAGTAACACATGTGAAACCTTGGCATTTACCTGCAAAAATCCTATCACATTTGATTTGATGTTCTACTCAGTCGCACAGCACTAAACAAGATGACAATAAATGTGCACAAATGATAAGATAAAGAGGCTTTCAGGTTACAACATCTGACAGAAGGAAACAAAGTCGCTTTCCACCTTGAATGCTGCATTTAGAGTATCCTTGCTTTAGTGAACTCAGTTGAAATAAGTTCAGAGTACTCATAAGTATTGTTTTTTATTTAACTTTATTTGGATTGAAGTTATCGGTTTCCTCAAAAGAGATGAGTTAGCTTAACATGTTGGGTTTTACAGTGAGCCTTTCAATAGCATTGCACAACCGTTATCACCGTTTTCTGCATAGACCTGCAGTAAGTACATGCGAGTGTGAACAACAACTTTAGTGTGTTATTAGAAAGTGAAAGTGACAGTGACAAAGTGATTAAATAAAAAACTAAAAAATAAGAGTTTTTCAGGCACTTGATAAATTCAAATATTTTAATGTGCAAAGCATTGTGCTCCATTTCATCTTATTTTATAAACTGTTATAATATGATACATTTTACATTTGTTTGATTGCTTGAATTAATTTTAATGTCTGAAAAACCAAGGATCAGGTTTATCACCAAATGTATATAATGGCCCCGCCCTTTATCTCTATCTTTTTGAATTGTGGTTAAAAGGAAAACTGCTGATGAAAAGAACTGATTTGTTGGAACAGGCCGTTGTGAGGATGCAAGCTGGAAGTCACATAACCTGTAATTTAAGAACCCAAACTTGCAAAGAACCATGATAGCTAATAACAACTACACAAAATAAGCGGGATATCACATGTTCCAATCTAATGTTTCTCAGGAAATAAAATATGGATTCAGACATTATTGCTGAGTCCCAATTCGCATACTATCCGTCCTAAATAGTATGCGAAACTAGAATTAGTACGTCCCAAATCGTAGCATGTTGAAATGAGTATTCCAAAGATACCCGGATGGTCTACTATTTCCGGTTAGAATTCGAAGTGCAGATCAATGCACACTCTAACGGCTAATATTGCCCACAACCCATTGCGTGCGGGAGGGAGGAGCTTTGCGGTGATGATGGTGATGTAAACCTGGCAGTCGGATGCAGCAACGGAGATGCGCCCTCAGTTTTTAAGTGTAAGAATTCAAATGTTTAACCCTAATTAAAGTTATGTTTTATTGTCTCGTAATATTAATGGGTTTATGTTGTGCCAAAAAAGTACCGTGTTTATCTTGTAGGGTCCGACGAAGATACCGAGCGCCTCATTGCAGGCTACAAAACAATAAATAAAAAGGCTCTAGTAGCCTACAGTGTCATGCAAGTGTCTTTTTTATGTATTTCTGTTTCTGTCTGACTTATTTGTAGGCTAGTAATACTGTGGCTGTACATATGTTAACTTTATCAGTCCAACCAAAGAAACATGGTTACTACACTTTTACTATAGTAAAAGCATGGTTCATTTTCATCGGGGTATTTTTAAGTATTATACATAAGTATAAGATTAAGTATAAAATACGTTAAACAATAGTTACACTATAAACTTTAAATATTTTAACTCAGAAAATAAGTAGCGCTAGCTTTCGTTACACACATTTGCACATGAACGTCAGAACCAGCCGCCTCACAAACGACCTGCGTTTGGTTGATCTACGACGACGCCCTGCTTCACTCCTCAATTTGGTAAACACATTGTAAATGTATTGTGGAAAAAAAGATGGGAATAGTAAATAAAATTATATTGGATATATAAGAATGAATGGAATGTTAAATGTTTTGTTAACAGTCGCGGTGTGCGTAACTAGGCAACCACGTTCAAGTTCACGTTGCATGACGTCATCGAAGTATGTCCCAGAACGTGCATACTTTTTTGCTACACACTCAAAAGTATGTACTTTTTCATCACAAAAAAAGTACATACTTTTAGGTCGTAGTATAAGTAGCCGAATTGGGACTCAGCCTGAGTCTTCTAACCTCAACAAAAGATTGCAACTAGATTGCAGATATATCATATTTCTCCTGCATGCATTCAAGGTACATTTATATTAATGTTATATCCAAACAATATTAAAACTTCTATCTAATTACAAACTGAATCCTATAGTGTTCCAACAAAGTGTTTAAAAAGAGATTATAGAATTTAAGACATTGTTGAACTGAATTTACAACATAAAACTAGTTGAGATGACTCAATTTAGAAAAAAAAAAAACTTTGTAATAAGGTCGTAAGGTCGTAATTTACGTAAGGTCAATAAAATTGTTAGTATAGTAGTAGAGTATTCTTGTTCAGTGCACAAAATAATAAACTGACTCCTAAAAAAATCTTGTTCAAGCTACTTTTTACATTAGTAAGAAGAACATTTTGCACGTTGGATTACAATGAGAGCACAGAAAGTGGAATTTGGCAACATCTCAATCACAATTATTCAACAGCGTGGTTTTTGTTGGAGGATCATCACACGGTGTGTGTCAATCAGATGAGCCATCGCTCAGATGTCCATAGAACGTCCAATATTTTGTATTAAATGTCATCATTAATAACACAAATTTAACCAATTTTAATTTGTTGAGCAAACAAGTCAAGTCAGCTGCAGATTTCTTGCAAATGATCAGTTGGTTCATGGTTGGTTGATGATTTTCAGATCTCAATAAATAAACCAGCAAAGGCAGTAAAGGAGCTTTTTTGCACGTTAGGTTAACAAAGTGAACAAATGAGTCTTAAATAAAAATTCAAGCTCAGAGCATGATTTAATAACACAAATAAAGCATAAAAAATAATAAAAAAAAACAGTCAGCTTTTGCATGTCTAAAAAGGCAAATCCAAAAAGCAGTAATAATTTTCAAAAATGTTCAGTTGTTAAACAATTACAGTAAAACATGTGAAACCTTTGCATTTACCTGAATAAAATTTTATCAAATTCGATTTGATGTTCTGCTCAGTCGCACAGCACAAAACAAGATGACAATAAATGTGCACAAATGATCAAATAAAGAGCCTTTCAGGTTACAACATCTTACAGAAGGAAACAGAGTCGCTTTCCACCTTAAATGCTGCATATAGAGTATCTTTAAAAGACGCGAGGAAGGTGTACAAGTGAGTGGGTGTGTCAGAGACATTGTAAAAAGACAAAACGCCAGCCGTCGTGTCCACATAAACCCCTACTCTCTTAAATGAACGAGAGGTCAGAGTCTTTATATTAATGTCTTCTGTAGCATGAGAAACATATGGATGAGATCCACATGTAATTTTCCATGACAAATCATTGTTTCCAAGCTGACCGCTGGCCTCCACAAAAGTAATATCATCGCTTTTCCTCTGAATGGTCTTGTACGTCACTCCGACCGTCCCATTCGAACCCGTCCATTCAGCCTCCCAGTAACAGCGGCCGGACAGACTCTCTATAGACAGAACTTGTTCAACAGGTTCAAATCTTTCTGGATGATCAGGATACGGCTGTACCTGTTCTACTAGCGTCGCTGTTCTGCCTTCATCAGATAGACACAACCGATTGTGAGCTGTGTTTGGATCCAGCTTGAGATCACAGGCATCTGTAAAACAGAAAACACTTCAATTAGTGTCTCAGAGAGAAACACAGAAAGATGGAGAATGAGATACACTGTTAACCCTTGCTGTAAAATTCTGACAATATTATACCATTTTCCATTAAAACAGTAATATACCGTAGAAAACAAAAGTAGCCTACAGGAATATACTGTGAATTAACAGCGCTCAAAGTCGACACTCAGAGGCTGTTTTCCCAGTCACACCCTATACCCTCATTCACTATTCCCTACATTAGTTCACTAATATAGTCCACTTGAATGAAAAGAAGTGAGTGAATTGAGACACTGATGAACACCTGATAAGCAGAATCACTGAAGGACAGACAAACAAGAACAGAAAAAAGAGAAACACAAAAACTACAATCACTTCCAGCAACACTGAGTGTGAAACCACTTTCCGATTATTTCTTTCATACATGTACAAAAGTTCTTGTTGAGAATTAACAGTGATTTAGTTAATAATAAAGTTTGTTGTCACCATGCAGGAGATCAGTATTTGCTTTAGTTGGTCTCTTGTCCCTTGACTACTTACCATTCATCTCTCTCTGGCTGCTGTAACAGTGAGTTTATAAAACACATTTGTTATGGCAAGAAAGAGCCAAGAGGAAGATGATCAGGTGTTTTTGGCTTTTATGATGATATCACAAACATCCTGGACATGTCTGATTCTCTGATCTTTTCTGTATATATTTTTTTGAATTTATGGGTATTTCATATTTAGCATATATCTGTGAATCAACAACATGAAATCAATATTTCTGTAATTAGGTCTTCTGAAGAATATTGTAATCATATAGTGCATTAAAACATTTTGAGCTCCTGCTTATCTCAGACACACACAGACATCAAAAATCAGTACATGAATCTCAACAATGGTGACAATCAAAAGTGTCATGTCGCAATGCATGCTGGGTTCCAGGATAATATAAAACTCCCAGCATGCACTGCTGCATGAATTTAAAAAAAAAATGCCACCATTGTTGAGATTCATGTGCTAAATTGTGATATCTCTGTGTTTCTAAAACACAGTGTAGCTCTGTTTCTCTGGTTATGCATGATGTGTTAAAAAAAATGAATCATTATAATTTATTGTTGTGGTTTCACAGTGGTGGTAATGTAACACTTTTAATCTAACTCTGAATGAGTGAGAATGAATTTCCTTAGTGAATCAACAGGCAATATGACAATTTTGTCATCATAATCATTATAACTGCAATCATTCATAAACTGTGTGTGGGCACAAGTGTGACTTGCACAAAAACAGCTCAAGCAGCAAAATAAACATTAATGATTAGCATCAGCATCCCAACTAAATCAAGCACTGATCTCTATAATGGTAACTTCAAACCAAACATTTTCAATGAAACATCTCAATAACAACTTCTGTAGATGTATGACAGAAATAAAGTCATACTGGTTAATAATAAGTGTAATATTGTGTAATGGCTGGAAGTCAGTTGTAGGTCTTGTGTTTCTCTATTTTCTGTTCTAACAGCAGGTGTTCATCACTAATGCTCAACAATCACTTACATATTCCCTTAATTATCTCACTGCAACACTGTCTCAATGTTACTTTTACTCTTTGTAGTGTGGATTTTCCTGTGGGGTTGAAAGGGTTAACAGTGTAAGATAAAAAGACACACCCACAAAATGTATTTTAACAGTAATAAACTGTAAGTTATAAAACAGGTTTATACTGGCAACACTGTTGCCAGTAGTTTACTGTAAAATTTATTTTTTGGGTCACCATTGTGCAGAAGAGTAGAGCCTGTGCTTCAGTCCAGGAGAAGATCTACAAACATTGATGATTTGCTGCATGTTGCTTTATTTAACAGGCGGTGACTGTGTAGTTGCTGATCCAGTGGAAATCTCTTCATTTACAAAAGTTTTGTTGTGGTTTCAAATGAAATAAGTTCACAGTAATACTTTGCTCACGTTATTAATGCAATATAAATTTTAATTAATACATTTAAATGACAGTTGGTTAATTTAAGGCAGTCGGTTTCTGCAAGTGAAATTAGTAACTCGAGTTTTAGTGCATTTTACAGTAACATACTGTAGATTACAGTAAAGAACTGTACAATTGTACAACAGTGTTGCCAGTATTTTACTGTAAAAAAACGGTAAGGTCTAACAGTGTACACTTACACTTTCTTATCCCTGGTTTGATGAAGTGTTCACCCATTGGATCAGTTCTGCAGAAGAAGTCAATGAAGAAGAAGAGGAGTAAGAAAAGCTTATAAGAATGAGAGAAAATAATAACAAAAGTTCATGGGTTTGATTTACAAGGAATGAATGAACTGAATGAATGAACCATTCCTTAAATGTCGATCTGGACAAAGTTAGCTGCCAAATACATAAATGTGTAATCACTTCCTGCATGTCAGTTAACAAAATTGAACTTAAATTGTTAGACTAATGTTTTGTTCTGATTCCAAACAGCTATAGAGCAAGATTTATAGTAAAAATCATTTAAAAAAATAAGCATTCTAATGATCCATTCTTCTTTAACCACAAAACACTGACAAATTTAAACTCAGATATTCAGACATCATAGTAAGTGATTCTGTAAGTCATTGTCTGAATATATAAGAATAAATTAGGGCTCAGTCAGTATTTTTTTTAAAATAAATTATTACTTTTCTTCAGCAAGGACACATTAAATCAGTGAAGATTGACAGTAAATACATTAATAATGTTACAAAAGACTTTAGCACAAATGTTCTGAACTTTGATAATAATTAGAAATGTTTTCTGAGCATCAAATCAGCATATTAGAATGATATCTGAAGGATCATGTGACACTGGAGTAATGATGCCTAAAATTCAGCTTTGATCACAGGAATAAATTACATTTTACAATATATTCACATAGAAAACTGTTATGTTAAATTGTAATACTATTTCACTTTTTTGTAATGTATTTCTGATCAAATAAATGCAGCCTTGGTGGGCAGAAGAGACATCTTGAATTACTTTAATAGATCTTAGGGAACAAATTAATGTCACATCATTGACCCATGACATACTTGAGTATCTGCAGTTTGTAGTTTGAATCCTTCAGTTTGTTGTTGAGTAGCTGGACTCCTGATTGTCCTGGGTGATTGTAGCTCAGATCCAGCTCTTTCATGTGTGAAGGGTTTGAACTCAGCGCTGAAGACACAAAACTACAGCCTTCCTCTGTCACCATACAGCCCGACAACCTATAGATAAATAAAACAAATAAGCAATCCTGATTATTTCTCAAATAAATAGATTAAAGCAAAAATCCCAGTTTTACCTCAATATCTCCAGCTGACAGTTCTTCAGTCCATCAGAGAGATGCTTCACTCCTAAATCCTGCAGGTCATTGTTACTCAGGTCCAACTCTCTCAGGGGCGAATCTGAGCTGAGAATCGAGGAAAGGCACTCACAACTCTTCTCAGTGAGGTTACACCAGCTCAACCTGCAGGAAAACATTTCAAAATGGTCTACATCTGCCTTGTAAAGCTGAGATAAAACTCACCCTACAATAAAGCAATAAAACGCACCCTGGACAGAAGATCGCAAAGAAAGAGCAAACTTTTCTCCTTCCTTACCGCTGCATCCACCTCTCCCTCCTCCCTTCGTTTCCCCCTGATTCAAGTCACTAAAAGTTCACTGAGATTGTCTATATATCACTGTTACGTGCTCCAAGGATATGGGGTTTTTGTTGTTGTTTTTGCTGTCACTCTCTCCGCTATCACCTCTTAGGGCGGTGCTGCTGGCTGTCCATCATCATTACGACATACACCTGAATGGGCGTCCTTACTATAAAAGACTGACGTAGACCGGAAGCGGTAGAGAGACAAGGAGCTTTGTTGGTTTTAGTTTTGGGTCACGCATTGGCGTGCCTTGTTTTTTTTTGTTTTTATCCACCGTTTATATTTTGCATTAACTGTTTGTTTTCTCTCAGTGGTTGTTATTTTTGGTTTACGTTGGACTTGAGTCCTTACGTTTCTTTTTGTATATTGCTTTATAACCGGCCAGGGAGTAGTGAGTAGGAAAGTATGTCACGTGACTTCCATTCATGCAACATCTAGGGAAATCCGTGTTAATACATCAGGTAAGGAGCGGGTGCTACTATTGAATGTTTTGGTTTTTACGTAGTGTAGATTAGGTAGGGATGGCTGAGCGCCGTTGATTTTGTTTTTGTTTTATTTTCTTGTTGTAGTAGTTTAGTGGGGATGGGAATGTAGTTAGATTGTGGGTTTTGTTTTTGTTTATTTCTTTAATTTAGCCCCGCTCATGTTCCTACTCCCTGAGCATGGTATTTGTCTCCCTCTTTTGTGCACGTTGGTGCTATAAATAAATATATGCATTTTCATGATTCAAACCTTATTTTTGTCTTTGTGTCCTTTTGCACCAGCACCTTAAACACGTTAACCGGGTTAACTAATCCGGAAATTATCTATATTATTTTATGTTGTGTTCCCTCATGCCCTTAGCCATTTTAGGGACGTAACAATCACATATGATGTATCTTGTGAATCTATTGTTTTTCCTTTTCATGTTTGGTTTCATTTTAAATGTCTGTGCGATTGGTAAAACAGTCTTAATTTCATTTCATTGCAGTCATTGGTATTATGAGAAAGATTGAAAACTTAGGAGACCTGTTCTCCTCTTTGGGTGATGCCTCTTCAAGATATCTCCTCTCTCCCCCGAAACCAGGTGCTACCCCCTGGGGTACATGAATTTACCCAAAACAACTCTAAAAAATATTTGTACAAGCCTTTTGTTCTGGTCTGGGTATATAATGGTAAGTGGCAGAGCAGTCTTTGGGAACCTGTAACCAGGAAAACCCCCATGCAGTGCTGTGTCAGTGTTTTCTCAAGTCTTACACTTGGAACACACTCACACACCACTGTGTGTCTTTGTCAGGAATGCATTGCTTACTCTTAGAGTCATCTTTGAGTAATTGATGTCATCTATTTATTATTTCTGAATTGGCTTTTATTCATTTACTGGTGTAATTGGCATGATACATTTTTACCTGACAAATAAAATGTTATATTTGAATTAATCTGTATTATTCTGAAATCATTATTTCTAGTAGATTAATGTGTAGTCTGGTGTTTCCGCAAATCTATTCCAGGATAGATCAAAATGAAGGCACTAATGAATGGAGCATGGAGCACATCATTAAGGAAGCCTTCCAATTTCTGACTATCATTGACTTAGCACGTTGCATCTTGCGACTATTAAAAAAATTACACCTTTTGTTATGAGTTAGCATAGAGCAACCTCTTAAGGGTAAAATAGCTCGCACTGCATCCTCTGAGTATTTCAGAACTGGCTAAGTTTGTGATCGTGAGCGTACATTCGCGACGTGACATTTCAAAGCGATACCAGGTCCTTTAATGAATAAATAATTGAAAGTATGGGATACTCAGTCAGAATAATCAAAGATCTAAATTAAGTTATAATCAATATTTATGATTATTTTCTAATAAGAAACACAATCTTAATTTGGTTTCTCATTTGAAATTGGAGTCAGATTGAATGTAGATCTACTTCACTGGAGCGCTGAAAAGACATACACGCATTATTCCTTCGCCCACACCGTTGGATTTCGTCTTTGGGCCAATGGGTGGTCTTTACAGCCTGATACAGTGTGCTTTATATACTGTATTACAAAAAATTATGGATAGTGTCAAAAGGATATTTCATCAAAAAATATAAATTTATCATCAAAAATTTTTTTTAGCATCTTGCTTGTTTATATCATCAAATTGCTTCCAAACTTCCATAATGCTAAATATCACAAATACTTTCCTCAGAACTTGAAGTTTTCTGTCTGTATTTTCCATCCCATCTAGGAGATGATGGAGTCCAGAGTCCTGCAGGTCACTGCCGCTGAGATCGAGCTCTAGTAGACGATGTGAGATCGTCTGGATCGCAGAGACCAGCTCCATACAGCTGTCCTGGCCAAAATGACACTGGGCAAACCTGAATGAGTACAATATGATAATTAAATTTCAGGCTAGTCAGTAAATGTTTACACAGCAATGGAAACGGTAATGACCTCAGTGTCTCCACATGACAGTGTGGGCTCTTGAGTCCAGCAGAAAGCACCTTCACTCCTGCCTCGATACTGTAATTGTGACTAAGGTCCAGCTCTCTCAGAGGACCATCTTCTAGTTGGAGAGCCAAAGCCACCGTTTCACAGCACGTTTCTGTCAGTCCACAGTCTGAAAACCTGTAAACATGGCAAGGTGTTTACTTGTCATGAAGAGTTTACCTTTACATTAAAAAAATACAGATCACAGTAAATTTGACCTAAAATCGAATACGCTGCACAAATAAATTAGAAATATAGAAAAATGGGGGGAGGGTGGTCTTTAATATAAAGCTAATAAGGTTTTATGAATTCTATTGATTTTTTCAATTGTTGATCAAAATGATCAAAATTGAAAGCAATAAAACAGAATCATGAACAATTAAAACAGAAAACAGAAATTGTGGGGTAAAATAAAATTTAAATGAGGTGCTTTGGTGCTTCCAACGATTATAAAAACGAGATAATTGAGGTTAAATGAATATTGTGCCGCTGCCACATTCCGTCCAGCTCTCCTTCCATTTATTCACAGCGGTGCACTTTCATTTTCCCCCAAAAACAAAACAAACTTCCAAATCAGCCAAATTACTGAGTGTTGTAAAATACAGTCAACTGTTGCTAAACTGTGGGATGTTAAGAAACAGTTGAGAAAGAAAACATGTTTAACAGTACTTTGGATCCGTGCATTAGCTCTTAAAGTGACAACAGCCTAATAAACCTGCTGTAGTCCATCATTAATCATAATCAAACAACAAATGACAAAGGAAAATCACTTACTGACCTTGACTGAATAACTTAAGTAGCTTAAATACATATTGCTCTGCATTTAATGTATTCAGTAACCAGTGTTGGGTGTAACGCGTTACAAAGTAACACGTTACTGTAATAATATTACTTTTTTCAGTAACTAGTAGTGTAAGGCATTACTCGTCTGAAAATAGTAATATTATTACAGTTTTCCCGAGCTAGTTACTTGCGTTACATTTGCCAGTAGCACCTTCATCACACACAAGGCACACAACACAGAGAACAGAAGGGAAGGGGAGGAGGGCGTGAATGGAACAGTGATTGGTCTGGGTTTGGCACGAGGTATCATTTACCATCACCGATTGGTCGACACGCGGCAGTTAAGGCCAATCAGGGATGACTTCCCTAATGAATATTCATGAGTCTTCCCCTACCATCCTGGGAAAAAAAATATAGCGCCCCGGACGCGCGCGCGCAGCCCGTTCACTCTCACCGCCTTCAAACAACACGAGCGCTGTATTGCTCTCTCTCCCTCGCGCATATAGTAAAAGGTCGGAAGACCGGTTGTGTTTTATAGACAATTTTGGATATAAATGACTATTTATAGGGCTTGAATTACAACCTGAAACTGCGCATGCGCGGGTAAAACTGCTGTGGTGAAACTGTGGCTCTTCGGCTCTGCAGACAGATATTATTGGGACAGATGGGGAAAAATGGAAGCGTCAACAACGGCAAGTACAAGTACAGTTGTTTGTAGTTATTTGTGCTAGACAGTGCCAGTCTGTTGTTGGCGTAATAAAGACCCTAAAGAACACTCCTCCTTTGTATGTTCTCCCTCCATCTGATGCATCTCAGGCAATTATAGAGTAATTAAGAAAAAAAATGTAACTAGTAATATAACTAGTAATATAACTAGTTACTTTCTCCAGGGAGTAATAAAGTAAAGTAAGGCATTACTATTTTTGAGAGTAATATGTAATATGTAATATATTACTTTTTTGAGTAACTAGCCCCAACACTGTCAGTAACTATGCAGACTTATATGCAGTGTTATTTTACATTTGATTATTTCATTTTTGTTGTTGGCTATCACTTATCTGAATACCACTGTTAGTAGCAGCAGCCCTAAAACAATATGTTGAAAAATAAAACAGAGTAATACAACACCCTTCATTTGACTCTACTTACAGGGCTTTTCTGCAGCATCTCACAGCTGGCACGAGTCTCCTGCATCCGGGATATGTTTTGTTGAATGTCTTCGGGTCAAAGACATCGAGCACCTCTTCAGACATCAGAAGCACATAGACCAGCGCTGAGCAGTTCGAGTTGGACATCGTTCTCAGCTGGCCGCTCTCTGACCTCAGATATTTCATGATTTGTTGGTACAGGGTTCTGTCCTGCAGTTCCAGTATGCAGAAGAAGTGGTTGATGGATTTATCCGGGCACTTGTCATTGTTTTGCAATTGCTTGATGTATTGGATGGTTTTATTGATGCATTTTCTATTGTCAAGCGTTTCGTCCAGCAAGCCGATCAGGAGTTTCTGATTGGACTCGAGAGAAATGCCCAGCAAAAAACGCAGAAAGAGATCAAAATGCCCTCGCTCGCTGTTCTTGGCTTTATCAATCGCCTTTTTCAGCAAAATGTATAGCATTTGGTCTTTCTTGGGGCATGAATCCTCCAGGAAGAACTTCAGCTCCTCCATGTTCTGCTTCAAATAGCAGAGGAACACGTGCAACGCAGCTAGAAACTCCTGCACACTCAAATGTATGAAGTAATAAACCTTCATCTCATGCAGGACAGAGTCTTTCTTGAAGATTTCAGCACACAATCCTGTGGTCTCATCACTTGCGTTGATGTCGCACGCTTCCAGATCCTCCTCGTAAAACATGACGCTCTCCTTCTTCAGCTGTTCAAACGCCAATTTAGCCAACTTGGAGATCATTTCTTTGTTTAAACTCAAGACTTTGGTGCGGTCTCTTTCGAGTTTCTCCTCATACTTCTGGTTCTTAATGTTCATCTGTATCAGCAGGAAGTGGATGTACATTTCGGTGAGTGTCGAGGGAATGTCCTGTCCTTTGTTCTTGATGAGAATATCCTGAAGAACGGTGGCCGTGATCCAGCAGAACACGGGAATGTGGCACATGATGTAGAGACTACGAGACGTCCTAATGTGCAAGATTATTCTGGAGGCATGCGCTTCATCTTTGATCCTTTTTCTGAAGTACTCCTCCTTCTGCTGGTCGGTGAATCCGCGCACTTCTGTAAATAATCCTATGTACTCCGGAGGGATCTGATTGGCCGCCGCTGGTCGTGATGTCACCCAGACGAGAGCTGACGGAAGCAGTTTTCCTTTAACAAGGCTTGTAAACAAAGCATCAGCAGATGATCGCTCATTCACACAGTTCACTGACTTACAGTTAAAGTTCAAATCCAGACGACTCTCGTCAAGTCCGTCAAAGATGAATGCCAGCTTGCATTTTTTATAAAACTTAGTGTTTTCCACGTCTTTCAATTCAGGATGAAATTCCAGCAGAAGCTCATGGAAACTGACCTCTTTATCATCTTTAATCAAGTTAATCTCTCTGAATGGAAGCAGAAACATACAGTCCACATCCTGATTGGCTTTTTCTTCGGCCCAGTCCAGGATGAACTTGTGCACGGAGAACGTCTTTCCGATGCCAGCGATGCCTTTGGTCAACACAGTGTTTCCCTCCTCCTTTTGCCTCAATAAACAGAACATGTCATTGCAGTCGATCGGTGTTTCCTCAAATTTGGGCGTTTTTAAGACTCTGTCAATCTTGAGAACTTCATGTTCATCATAGACGTCTGTAATGTCACCTTCGGTGATGAAGAGTTCCGTGTAGACTCTGTTGAGATGTGTTTTGTTGTCTTTTTTGCCCTCAAAAACACGTCCTGTTTTGGCCTTCATGTTGTTTTTGTGACTTTCCAGGATTTTTTGCAAGACATCGTCCTCTAGATCAAATCAAAAACACAACAATTGTTGTTAATCAACATGAGTTCTGCCTAAAATCATTAATATGTTGGGAATCGTAACTTGTAATAAAATTGTGGTTATTGTTTTTGTACCTTGTTCAGAGGTCTGTCCCTCTGCTGGATTTTGTTGCCCTTTGAGGATGGCAGCAAGCATCAGAAACAACGCCAGAAAAAAATGCACATCCATTATACACAAATCGTTTAGCTATTAACGTGGTAACAAAGCATATTTATTCAAAGCTTACAGACTATTTGCAATTTCATAGTGACACATGTTAACAGCATTAGTGCTATAATCTTACCAATAACACCAGTAGTTGAGGTCGAGTTGATGATTATTGAGCCATGGACAACAGTTTGAACGAGTACTGGCGAAATTGCAGTTGCACCTGATTCAGCTTTCAGATCAACATTGACTGCAGTGTGAGGGGAGCTGATTGTCTGCACTGGGATAAAAACTGAGAGATTTACACACTTTCTTATGTTACAACTTTAAAGGGTTAGTTCACCCAAAAATGAAAATTCTGTCAGTAATTACTCACCCTCATGTTGTTCCAACCCCGTAAGACTTTCGTTCATCTTTGGAACACAAATTAAGATATTTTTGATGAAATCTGAGTGCTGGATCACTCCTCCTGCAGGCTTATGGACACCTTAACTTTCTGGCCCAGAAAATGTATTAAAGACATTATTAATATAGTCCAAGTGACTCCAGTGGCTCAATCTTAAGTTTATAAAGCGATGAGAATACTTTTTGTGCGCAAAAAACAAACAAAAATAACGACTTTATTCCACTTTTCATTTCCTTCTCTCTGGGCCTCGGGTCTTTTCACGTAGTGTTTAAGCGTAGCGTGTCTGTGTTGCACGTCACCACGTAGCCTCAACATTGGGCGACTCTGGTCATGTGTGATACGTGATGACGTGAAACACAGACGCGCTACGCTATTACACTATAGCGTCTTTTATTTTTGTTTGTGTTTAAGCGTAGCGTGTCTGTGTTGCACGTCACCACGTAGCCTCAACATTGGGCGACTCTGGTCATGTGTGATACGTGATGACGTGAAACACAGACGCGCTACGCTATTACACTACGTGAAAAGACCCGAGGCCCAGAGAGAAGGAAATGAAAAGTGGAATAAAGTCGTTATTTTTGTTTGTTTTTTGCGCTCAAAAAGTATTCTCATCGCTTTATAAACTTAAGATTGAGCCACTGGAGTCACTTGGACTATATTAATAATGTCTTTAATACATTTTCTGGGCCAGAAAGTTAAGGTGTCCATAAGCCTGCAGGAGGAGTGATCCAGCTCTCAGATTTCATCAAAAATATCTTAATTTGTGTTCCAAAGATGAACGAAAGTCTTACGGGGTTGAAACAACATGAGGGTGAGTAATTACTGACAGAATTTTCATTTTTGGGTGAACTAACCCTTTAACATTAATGATTTTACTTCATTACCATTCCTCTGTTCAGCTTGGTTCCTCTGGAGGTCTATCTTCACAGCTTCATCTGATCCACGACACTTCTTCAGCTCATCTACAGCGTCACTTGTGTCTTCCCTCTTCAATTCATCAGCCGTAACTGCTCTTTTCAGCCTCTTTTCTTCGTTATTGTCCAGCTCAACCACTGCTTCCTGAAGCTGCTCTGGAGCGGACGCCATCTTGTCTACTCAGGTCTTGTATAAGATCAAACGAGACATGACCAGAGACTTGCTTGGTAGCTTACTCTAAATTTACAAGAGAATAATTAAATCACTGGCATCTTAAAATTAATTAATAAATAATAATAATAATAATAATATGATAAACTAATGGAGTACCCACTTAATAATACTAAACGAAGCCCTTAACTTCACTGTTGAATAGCTACACTCAACAAGTTACAAGGATGTAAGAACAGAAGCAGTTTTGCTAATGTTCCTGTACAGACATTCTCATGCTAACGGAAAGTCCAAAGTCTCACCTAAAGGCCCATTCCCAGCAAACACAGAACGTTGGCACAACGTACACAACCTTCTAACAACGTTTTAACAACATGGCCAAAAGGTTGCTATAAATACGTTGTGTGGTGAAGGTTGTTACGTTGTCACAATGTTGACATTAAACCATCGCTCAGGGCCATTGCTTAAGGTTGTGCCAACGGTGTCTTAACCACTGGACTACATATGTACTCGTCACTGCCCTGAAGCGTGAAAATCAGCCTTTTAAATTCCAACCACCTGTTGGGCTCATTGTGTTGTCTCGTTCTTCATCGAGCAAGTATAGGCCTACGTAAGTATTGCGTTTTATTTACCTCAGCTAAATAAGATACGTAATTATTCAAACACAACCTACAATTTCATTTTCTAATGTGACTAATGTAGCCTTGCTTGCACCATTGAGTTTTTCCATTTCATTGGTCTGCTATTTAGTCTCATTCGTTTCATTGCTCCTCTGGATTTGTGGATGTTTCCTGGATTGATTCCGTTTACCGAACTTTATCGCCCGGCTTTCGACTACTGTCTGCCATGTACGTAACATGGTTTTGTTCATTAAATGTTCTGATCTTTGCTTTTATGTTTTATTTATTATACTTAAAATAAATGTGTATATTAATTTATTTAGTTTTTCTTTTTGCACAAATGTTTGACTTTTGGAAGTGCAATTTGATTACCATAATATGCAGTTAGTTTTAATAAAGGTGAATTAATGTCACCTTCTGTAATTTTTACTTTTCAAAGTGTACACTTGCAGGTGTTGATTATAATTAGGCTAATTTACTGATAGCCCCATTAAATAATAATAAGGACAAACAATATTTAATACAACTATAATTATCTAACATCTGACTAATTAAAAATTAACCTCAAAACATAAAATGCTAAATGGGGATATCTATAGGCCTATTTAGCATAAAAACAAAATATTGTCAGAACGTCGTCTCTCTGAACAACGTTGCTACAGCCCTGTCGCCTCTTACAATTCTACGTTGTTACAATGTTGCGAGCACGAGACAGCGACGTTGCCATAGAAGAAATGCAACGTGCCACAGACGTTGCCACAACGTAAATGTGTTTGCTGGGTTCACACCAAGAACGATTTATATAATGATAACTTTATTTGCATCCCCTCCAACGGACAATAATGTTTTGTTTATTCTCCATTTCCGTTATGGTCTGTCTGTGACCATATCTGCAGCTTGCAGTAAGTTATTTGTTCGTTAATCAGCTGGAAAACAGCTCGTTCTGAAGTGATTCCAACGATGTCATTCTTCTTATAGCTGTGGTGTGGACTTTGCTACTTCTTAGAGATAAACTTTATAGTTATCGTTGGTGTGAACGAGCCGTGAACGGTTAAATTCAAGGAAGTTCGAAGACCAAAAGCATGCAAAACCGACTTGGGTGAACGACAATCAATTTATTAGTAATTCAATGTATATTAAACATAATATAACGTTAAACTTAAGACATAACGCTGGGTGGATGCAAAGAGTGTTTTTTTCTTTCTTTCTTTTTTATCAAAGACGAAAGGTTTCTTTGGATCTAATCAGCATACAATACAATGCACTGCCATATGTATTTATAAAGCACATTTAAAAAACAACCAAGGCTGAACAACAAAAAGCACAAAAAGATAGATTGATATAGTTGTTAAATATATAACACACACGATACCTGTCCTGCAGTTCTTAAAGGCTTCTGTTACTTTCACTTTAGAACGCCATTTCCTTCCATCAGGCTTTTTATTCCGCGTCCGACCTGAAGGAGGCGCTGATACTCGACTCATATTAGTGTGTGGTTGAGCAGCTAAACATATGCCCAGTCAAACATAAAGTATATTAAACTGTGCATCAGGGTTAATCTTCCACCTGGTGGATGTGCAGAAGTTTTTTTTTTTTTTTTTTACCTTTCAGGACTTAATGGTGTGACTGTAAAGCCAGTATTGGGATTTACTTAAGCTACTCATCAATAATAAATATTGCCTTTATTGTTTCCCACAAGTCAAGACATCTTCATTTATATAGCACTTATCACAGAAACCACAACCTCTGTGTCTTTTCTTTTCCACCAGGAGGTGAGCTGCATGCCATAAATTTAAATAAAAATTACACGTTGTTAAACATAAGTTGAATGTGTTTCAACTTGTTCTCTCTCTTTTTTTTTAAACAATTATATCCTTTCTTTTTAATGTTCATTCAAATAATAACCTTTAAAAGTTACTAGTAAGAACGTGTGATACTAGAAAGCCTTCTTACGTGATGCTGTGGGGTTATTGATGTCTTGGATGGTTTCTGAGGTTTGTTTGAGATATCCCCATGTACTACATCCTTTCCATCCAAAGTTTCTTCATGGTCCCCCAGCAGAGATGAACTAGGCTGTGGTGAAGACTTCTGTTTCCCAATGGCACCGTCAGGCACTGAGGAGTCAATCTATCAACAGTGTATTTAAAAACAGATCACGTTACTAAGGAACCTCATGTAACAGTGCTTCCGTTTGTCTCTTAATTCCCTATTTTAAATACATTTAAAACAAATATAAAATAAAATATTTTACAATATTTCAATTGTTTGAAAATTTCAGTTGTAATCTACATTAATAGTTTCTCTAGAAAAGATGTACCACACACAAAATGATATACCACATATAATATTAATATTAAGTAAAGATTGTGTAGTGAAATAACAGAAAATAAAGTGATGGAAAAGGGGTTTTGCTGTTATATATCTATCAGTAGTAAACTATTTCGGATTGGCTGTAATGACCTTGGCTGCAGTAAAGCTAAAACTGTTATGTTTAGATTAGGGTTATTACTATTAATTCTGTAGAAGGCATGACAGCTTTATATTTACAGTATACCTTCTTGTTCGATGTCTTGAAATGAAACGGCTTCCGGAGTGGTGTAACATATCTCCCCCTCTTTTTCTGCTGTTGTTCTTTCCATTTTTCTTGGTCCACTCTGTATGTCTGCATAAAGTAAGGTACTGATTTAAGCAGTCATTTATAATTTCAATAACTTTGGAGAACTGTTTTAGATACCAATGCATATAATGTGATGATGACATACAGAATGTAATTTTCTTTATATTTACTTTTACTTTTACCCATTTACCCAAAACTGTTACCCATGCCACCTTCAATGAAACCTTAATTAAAGTATTCAAACCTTTCTTCTGAAAACTCTTTGGGAATCTTCATACTCCTTCAGGAGAGCAGTGTGATTAGTCTGATAGCGGGCCACAAAGTCATCAAGCCTAGTCAGGCGGCCAGAGGGAAATCAAATGTGTTTTCGAATGTATGCCCTGCGTTTTGTTGTCCTCTGTTATGTTCTGAGAAAGGTATAAAAAACAGGTAAATTCGTAAAATAATTTACCTGTTAAACACATTAAGCACTGAGTAATAAGGTAATGTAAAGTAAAATATATTATAATTACTTGTCTTGGAAGCTTTCTGAGGGTGTTGTATTTCCTAGAGCACTGCTCATATTGTGGTCCCGTCCCATGTCGTCCAAGGTCACCTTTGAACAAAAGTATGCAAGTAAAGCCATGTGTTTAATTTTCATAAAGCAAGATTTTTATATTCAAAAGGGATATGTTGATTAATGATGGCAAACCTAGCATTATCTCGGTCCACAATCCAGCATATGGTAGAAGGTATTTGTTGAGGTACTCGATAAGGCCTCTGCAGAAGTAAACGTTGTGCTCTCCATACCTGTCCAGTGGAGCATTGGAAATAACTTCCTTGCAAAGTGTTGCAAATCTGTTGACTCCATCGATGTCCTAAATGTAATGTAACAATGTGTTATTATTACAGGTGTGTTTGAAAATGAAAAAATGACTGACAAAACTTTAACAAGTTTCAGCTTTGACCTTTCTGATAATGCCTGGGCAGGAATACACAAGTCCTGCCGGACATGTACTTGGTGCCATGTGTTGTTGATGTCGTGTAGTTTTGTCCCAAATTTTTTGATAAGTAAAAAAATTAAAACACATTTTTTAAAATTAAAAATAAAACACAGCACATATAGACCACACAATGCACAAAAAGAACCACATCAATGACACATAAAATTAACATTTATTAAAAACACTGCTAAATTTTTTCTTTTTTTTCCACTGTGTTCACTCTCTGTCAATCTTCAGTGTACCCAGCTTCCCCATGTGTTTCTTTGTTTCATCTCATTCACCTGTTTGTCTCCTTGGTTACTGATTAATAAGTGTTCTAAATTCAGGTGTGTCTAGTTAATTAGCTCCCTTGTTTTTCTGTGTCTGTTAGTTGTCAAGCTTTGTTTAATGTCACGAATGAACGTGGTAAGTTTCTCCTGTTTATTTTTTTTTTTTGTTTATTATCTTGTATGTAATTTTCTTGAATGAGAGAACATAGGACTGTGGGAACATATGGTTGTGGGAACATAGGGCTGTGGGAACATAGGGCCTAATTTTCAAAATTTTCAGTAAAAAAGAAATTCTTAGAAATGTGGGAACATAGGGCCGTGGGAACATAGTGCTGACCCCCACCAATTGACAATCATACTTTTACATATGTTTGAGGCTGCAGATGCTGTGGACTTTATATTTATTATACATTTCTGTCTTGTTATATTAAAATGATGCTGTGTGGTGTTCGAGTGGCAGGTAATTAATTTAGTTTTTTTTGTTACACACACTCTTACAAAACACACTCAAGTTACTTTCTGTACTGACAAAAATTACTGCCTTGTTGTTTCTATGTCCTACTGTTGTTGTACTATATTTACATGTAATGCAATTGTTCCATAAATGTGTTCTGTTAAATGGTAGTAATATCAAATATGACTATCATAACCTACTTTAATCTCATTGTAAACTAGCTGCACTCCATGGCATTTATCATTTACTCTGTACATTTACAAGTACATTTTCTCTCAAGAAATTTCACTTCATTACCTTTTCTTTATAGTACATTTACTTGATAACAACAGTATTCCTTTGCATCTTTGTTAAAATTAAAACCATAAATGTTAAAATGTAAACTTGGATTTGACATTTACCTTCAAGCTCTCACTTTTGGACGTGGTTGTCTCATCCAATGTAGTCCCTGTTCTCTGCAGGTTTTTGAAGTGTTTCTCTACATTGGGTCCACAGGATGGACTTGAGAATACAACATCAGCACTTTGAACCATGTCGTCTCGTTCTATTAAAGTGCTTGCAGTTGTGAGGGAACCGAAGACGTGCATGGCCAGATGGTAGTGGTTTGGCACACTGTGGAATGTAGCAAAATAATTAGGTTCAAGAATATAACTTCAAGTTTATATGTTGATCGATGATAAATTGTACAACTTGTGTATATTATATCCAAATCTGCACTTTATGTAATACTTGCTGGTCTTTTGTATATTTATTGAATATATCATTATTCCATGCATTTCACCGGCAAAGCCGATGTAGGGGAATTCAGAGGCCACACTGCTCCATTTTGGATAGTTCAGTTCACATTGGCAGTAACATTATTATTTTTTGGTATGAGGAAAAGAGATGTTGCTGTTGTGTTTTTTGGCCTAGCACATTAATGAAAGGTAATTCATTACAGAATCTGTATAGAGTTTATTGGACACTTAGCAACTGACACTAAAAGAGGATTGTCACAAACAGTATTTTTTTAATGTACACTACTTACTACTTTCTGCACATTTCCTTTGCATTCTTCATCACATGGCTAAGAAAACGATGAAGAATGGGCACCTCAAAATCTTGCTATATTGTAGTAGTGGTTAATGGTGTCTTTCAGGGTTTTTTGGGGGCAAATGACAGGCATATTGCCTGCATTAACACCATTGACCCATCACACAGGATCATGATGGGTGACCGCATACCTTTTCTCCCAAAACACCTTGCCACATCAGTCTGAAACGCCTCTAGAAAGTAGTTAACTGAGGCCGTGGTGTGATCACAGGTAAGGTCAAGTCAAGTCAAGTCAAGTTTATTTATATAGCGCTTTTCACAACACAGGTTGTATCAAAGCAGCTTCACAGTAATAAATTAGAACAATACATCAATGTTTGTTTCTAGTGGAACGTTTGGTAATGCTGATCAATAGTATTGTTGATTGATTAATTAAATTAAATACGGTATCCCCAAATATCCCCAACTGAGCAAGCCAAAGGCAACAGTGGCAAGGAACCGAAAAACTCCATCAGGTGACCGAATGGAGAAAAAAAAAAAACCTTGGGAGAACCCGGGCTCAGTCGGGGGCCAGTTCTCCTCTTGCGTTTATGAACTAGAGGTCGGATTTAACTGTAGGATTAAAAGTATTATATGAATGCCTGGCTGAAGAGATGCGTCTTTAATCTAGTTTTAAACTGGGAGAGCGAGTCTGAGCAACGAACAGTATCCGGAAGACTATTCCAGAGTTTTGGTGCTAAATGTGAAAATGCTCTCCCTCCTTTGGTGGACCTAGATATCCTAGGTATGACCAAAAGCCTCGAATTTAGTGACCTTAAAGAGCGCGATGGATTATAGGGCGATAGAAGATCCGTTAAATAGACTGGAGCTAAGCCGTTTAGGGCTTTATAAGTCAGTAGCAATACCTTGTAATTAATACGGGACTTTATAGGTAACCAATGTAGTGATGATAAAATCGGTGTTATATGATCATATTTTCTTGATCTAGTTAGAACTCTAGCGGCGGCATTTTGGACTAACTGTAGCTTGTTTATTGAGGATACAGGACAACCGGCTAATAAAGCATTACAGTAATCTAGTCTCGAGGTCATGAATGCATGAACTAACTTTTCTGCATCAGAAACTGATAGCATATTACGTAGCTTAGCAATGTTTCTAAGGTGGAAAAAGGCTGTTCTTGTAACATATGAAATATGATTTTCAAAAGACAGGTTGCAGTCTAATATAACACCCAGGTCTTTTACTGTAGAGGATAAAGTAACAGGAAATCCTACTATGTTAAAGTTGTATTGTGATAGGTTTTGTGGGTGATTTTTTGAACCGATAAGTAGTACCTCTGTCTTGTCTGGATTTAATAAAAGAAAATTATGCGTCATCCAATCTTTTATATCTTTAACACACTCTGTCAATTTGGATAATTTAGCGTTTTCATCTGGCCGTGATGAAATATAGATTTGAGTGTCATCAGCATAACAATGGAAACTAATTCCATGTTTCCTTATAATATTTCCAAGTGGCATCATATATATTGAGAATAATAGAGGGCCTAACACAGATCCCTGCGGCACTCCATAGTTTACTGGAGTTATGATCGATTTTTCTCCATTTAAATAAACAAAATGGTATCGGTCAGATAAATACGATCTAAACCAGCTTAATGCTTGTCCTTGAACACCAGTATAATTTTGTAGTCGATCTAAGAGTATTGTGTGATCTATAGTATCGAACGCAGCACTAAGATCAAGTAAAACTAATATTGAGATACAGCCTTGGTCAGAAGCTAAAAGTAAATCATTTGTGATTTTAACGAGCGCAGTTTCAGTGCTATGATGCAGCCTGAACCCAGACCGAAACTTTTCATAGGTGTCATTTTCTTGTAAGGTATGTGGCAACAGGTAGTGGGGATTCCTGACCACCAACTTTCGCATGATGCTGCCAGTCGCATCTAGATACACAATGTCCTCCTGGCATCGCTCCTGATATATCTTAATCCCCCTGCGTGACCAAAGAAGAACCCCTTTTGGGTGTAGCATTACTTTCTGGAGGACCTCATCAGGACTGTCTTTTTTCTTGTCAAGCATTATTTGAAGACTTATTACTTCGTTACTGTGCTGCCGGCTTCTCTTACGTGCTTCCCACGATATATTTTTCAGGACATTGCAACTTGGAGCCTCATCCCGACAGCCAGACTCCATAACATCTTCGGGTATTTTTGTTATTTTGTCAAGGTACATGGCTCGTGGTGTAACGTGGAGTTGGAGGGAAGCTAAGCCACAAGGTTATTAGCATAGCTCCGGCATGAAATAAAGTAGCAAGGCAGGAGACGAAGTGGAGGGATTTCCACACTGCATATTTATTTCTCAGATACAAACCATACAAGCCAGGTCTCACGGCATATAAACTATTACCTTCAGCAAAAATAATAACCGGACAGAAATGTTCGTGACCTATAGCCTTCACCAGCGTCCACATTACTCGAGTCAAGGAAGTCGACGAGGAGTTAAAGGTGATACCCAGTGACAAAACAAAAAGGAGACACCACCGTGTGGCGTCAACTGGTAATGCTCCGCTACACTCCTACTGTTACAGTGGGCGCTGTCTTTGTAAGTCTTGGCCCAGTGTGTTCCTGTCATGTACTCTAACAGGTCTTCTTTTTAATTCTGTTAGATTGTGAATGCTCTGCTCCCCTTGGTACTCTACTGTTGCCTTGAGGTCCTCTTCACTGTCCACAGTAACTGTTTCTGTTACAGGGCAATCCTCAAATCTACAGTAACCAAGGCAGGAGCATTCAGGGCTCGCTTGTATCGAACCCATAACCTTCAGTCTGTGCCTTTTAAAGGCAATGGAACAGTACGGGTGTGTGGTCCTCCGACCTTTGGAAATTACATTTGTCCACTGGAGTCCTTTAAAGCTTCTTTTCTGTCTGTGCTTCTTCAGCTTTTCCCACACAGCAAAATCCCCAGTGTTAAATTAACACTCCTCAGTGTTTATATGTGTCCACACTACAGGGTGTTAAAAATTAACACTGAACAGTGTTGAAGTTAATGAGATAATTAAGTTAACACTGAAGCAGTGTTGAAGTTAATGAGATAATTAAGTGAATAATTAAGTGATGATTGGCCATTAGTGTTGACACCTGATGTTAATAAGCAGAATCATTGACGGAAAGAGAAAAAACAATAACAGAAAAAAGAGAAACACAAGAACTACTGACTTCAAGTCATTACACATTGTTGCACTTATTACCAGTTTGACTTTATTTCTGTCATACATCGACAAAAGTTCTTGAGATTCAACAGAAGTTTAGACGGGAATGTTTTATGGAATTTTTCTTTTCAAGTTACCATTTTGGTGGTCAGTGTTTGCTTTGGTTGGGCTCTTGACTCTTTTTTTTTTATATATGTTGTTCTCTGGTTGCTACAACTCTGTGTTTATAAAGCACATTTGTTACTGCAAGAGAAAACATGACCTGCTCACAATATGTTTTGATGATAATGACATTATTATCATGTAGTGTCCTGATTCACTGATGTCATTCAGAGTCTAAATCTTTGACTATATGCTTGATGTCTTGTTTTAGTATTGGTGATTGTAGCTCTGAGATTCTACAGTTTGAGATCCAACAGCAATATGAAAAATTTTGAAAATACTTTGAGCAATGAAGTTATCGTGTTTAAACGCACAGACATCAAGAATCAGCATATGAATCTCAACAATGGTGACAATAAACAAACAAACAGATCAACTCTGAACATCACAAAACAAGTTACTAAAGTCAGAACAAAACAATAGCAAAATAAAAGCCAACAGAAAAAACAATGAAACTTACAGGACAATTCAGCTGCATAATTTATTCATGCTGCAATGCATGATGTCAGCCATTGATGCGTTCTGATTGGTGGCTCCCATCATGCACTGCAACATGAAGCATTTGTTTGATTGTCACCATTGTTGAGATTCATATGTAGATTATTGATGTCTGTGTGTGATTTTAAATCCTTCAGATCTTTAAAAAATTGCTGGAAGTAACTACTGTAGTGAAAAATTAATAAAACAATTGGATAATCAGTTTATAATGATGGGTGACATCATTGAATCAGGTCACTAGTAATTACATCATTGAAACATAACCAGGGCTGAATTTCCAAAAGCATCTTAAACTTAACTTGACTGCAGACCAACTGCAACAAATGGTCTATACAAGCAAATTAGGGTTGTGATGTTTTCAGGAAACACAGCCCAAATCACAGTTTCTCTTGCCACAACACATATGCTTTATAAGCACAGAGTTGGAGCAGCCAGAGAACTACTAATGTTAAATAATAAAGTGTCAAGAGCCCAACTAAAGCAACCACTGGTCACCATAATGGTGACATGAAACGAAACATTCCATAAAACATTACCATCTAAACTTCTGTTAAATCTAAATAAGACCGTGTGTAGATGTATGACAGAAATAAAGTCAAACTGGTCAAATAATAAGTGCAATAATGGCTCGAAGTCAGTAGTTCTTGTGTTTCTCTTTTTTCTGTTCTTGTTTCTCTTTCCTTCAGTGAGTCTGCTTGTTATCATCAGGTGTCACCACTAATGGCCAATCACTTAATTAATCACTTAATTATCGCATTAACTTCAACACTGCTTCAGTGTTAACTTAATTAACTCATTAACTTCAACACTGCTTCAGTGTTAATTTTTAACACCCTGTAGTGTGGACACATATAAACACTGAGGAGTGTTAATTTAACACTGGGGATTTTGCTGTGTAGGGAAATATATGTTTTTATCATAAAACATTTAATGTGATTCAACATACCAATATAATTACTAGCTTCTAAGTCGATTTTATGTACAGTAACGTTACTTTTCTATGTAAACACGCTAACGTTAGATGGATGTGAATAACCGTTGCACTCGGATCATTTGCGTCGTCACGCGCTGAGTTCTTGATTATTGATAAAGTCAAGATAAGATAAAATTAGGGACCTACAACAAAAACATCTAATCTTTGCTCAATAATAAGTCAGTCAGTCAGTGAAATGTGTGGAAAATGAAGAGAAAGGCAGCAGATATAGCATCCTTCTTCAGGAAGAGTAGCAAGAAGCAGCCAAGTGACTAAGACACAGGAGAATAATAGGCAGGATGAAAGAGAGAAAGAACAGACTGACCCAGAGAGTGAGGGAGAAGAATTTCCAGAGAACACAAGCCCAGGAGAAATGTTAGGTATACCTCCACTCACACACTTGACTACTTTACTGGTGCTATACGTTTTAATACAAGCGATATAGAAATCAATAATATTAAACTTTTTAAAGCGTATGAAAACAAACTGAGACTGATTTTTGTTTTCTAGCACTTTCTCAGACAGTTCAGGAGACAGACTTTGAGAATGAAGAGGAACCAACTAACCACGCTGACCCAATAGGACCTCCAGGTAAACTACCTATCACACATACTTTGCTTATAAGCGTGAACGTATATATATATACATATATACCATATATTTTTGTACATTGTTATTTACATATTTATTTATTCTTATATATGGTATGGACTAGTTGTTTTTCAGGTATCCACTTGTAGTGGATTATAATTAATATGTATTTCGTGCACATTGTGTTATTTATTAATGTATGATGTTTTTAAGTAGCTTATATTGTTTGCCCCTTCGGGATAAATAGTGTTTGAAATGAAATGAGTCTTATTTTCAGGTTTATTAAAGAAGGTCTTTTTTTCTAATGTGTAAAATAATTTATATAGCTAATTATTGTTCTGTCACCATTTATTTCTTGTTCTAGACATTTCCACATCAAGAGCTGATGGTCCAGTCCAGCCACACCTTAAAGTATTTCCCAGGACTCTCCAGGGTGACAGACAAAGACACTTTCAAGCTTCATGGTACAATTTACACCCATGGATAGAATACTCCCAGTGCCAGGACTCAGTGTACTGTTTCGCTTGTAGAAACTTTGGCCTTCTAAACACAGATTCAGTCTTTACATCTGTTGTGGGATATAAGAATTGGAAAAAGGCAACATTCAGAGATGGTGGATTTGCTGGACATGCAAAGTCTGAGGCACACATAAATGCAATGATGGCTTGGAAGGAATTTGAAATAAGAAAAAAGACTGATTCGTCTTTAATGTCTATATTAAATAAAGAGCACAAAAAGCAAATAGAGGAAAATCGAACATACATAAAAACTGTAGCAGAAGTCTTGATGTTAACTGCAACCCAGAATATATCCCAGAGGGGTCACAGGGAGACAGCTGATGCTGACAACAAGGGAAACTTTTTAGAAATATTAAATCTCATCGGCAACCATGACCCAACTGTTAAGAAGAAATTGGCGGGGCCTCAAAACGCAAAATACACAAGTCATCATATTCAGAATGAAATTTTGGACACATTGGCAGAAATGGTGCGTGTCTCCATCATTAATGAAGTCAAGGAAAGTGAGGTGTTTGCGATTATGGCTGATGAAACTAAAGATACCAAAAAAAAAGAACAGATCTCTTTGGTGTTAAGATATTACTACCAAGGAGCAGTAAAGGAAAGCTTCTTACATTTTGAAGCTGCAGAGCGCCTTGATGCTGCAGGACTGACAGAAAAAATCATCCATATCCTTGAGAAATATGGCTTGGATTACAGGAGCAACCTGGTTGGGCAAGCCTATGATGGTGCCTCCGTAATGAGTGGTAAGCACTCTGGCGTTCAGTCTCGTATTAAGGAGGTGGCAAAGCAGGCATTTTATGTACATTGCAATGCCCATTGCCTTAATTTAGTGTTAGTTGACACTGTGAAAGCAGTCCCCCAAGCTGAATGTTTCTTTACAATTTTGCAGAGACTGTATTCATTCATGTCAGGATCCTACGTTCATATCAAATGGCTTGACATACAAAAAGAAATGTATGATAGTCCACCCAGAGAGCTGCAAAAATTAAGTGACACAAGGTGGGCTTGTCAACATATGGCTTGCAATTCTGTACTCCAACGATTACCTGCTGTAATTCGTTTGCTAGAAGAAATATCTGAAGAAAAGAGTGGAGATAGAACCGTTGATGCACGTGGACTTCTTGCTCAAATCGACCTGGAATTCATTGGTCTTTTAGTGACTTTCACTGAGCTTTTTGGTGACACAAGATGTCTCTCTGACATTCTTCAATCACCTTCTCTTGATTTGGGTTCAGCCCTGGACCTAATTGAAGCTCTTATGCATCGTTTTCAGTGTTACAGGGATGAATCCTACTTTGAAGGACTCTGGAAAGATGTCTTAAACACTGCTGAACAATGCAACATTGAAATCGAGCCAGCTCCAAAAAGAAAAACTAAACAGAGCTCAAAGCTCCATGAATATGTCACAATGTCCCAATTAGCTGGCCGTTCTGAAAGTACTAAAGACACTTTTCGGACCAATATATTCTACCCAGTGATTGACAATATGCTGAGTGAGTTAAACAGACGATTTTCAAAACCAAACTGTGAAATTATGATGGGAATCCAAGCTCTGAACCCCAATAGTGCAACGTTTTGTCATGAGGAAGAACTTTTTCCATTTGCCTCTATATATTCATGCAACATAGATGACCTAAGACATGAACTTCACCAAATGAAAAGAATTCTGGAGAGAAAAGTGCAAGCTGGCATATAGAAGCCCACTAGTGTTGTAGATTTGACTGTACTTATTGAGCCATTTAAAGAGGTATTTCATGAGCTCTTTAGATTGTGCAAAATTGCTGTTGCCATTCCCGTGAGTACAGCTACATGTGAACGCAGCTTCTCTACTCTCAAACTAGTGAAGAGTTACCTGCGCTCAACCATGAATGAAGAGAGACTGAGCAATAGGTGTCTTAAGTGTGGAGTCCAGGAGAGCCAAGTCTCTGAACTTTGATGAATTTGTAAATTTCTTTGCTTTAAACCACAATAACCGTAGAATCAAACAAATGTAGGTTGTTGTACTAGTGTAACTAGTGACATGTAATTTGGAGAACAGCTTGTAAGTTTGCTGAATTTACATAGTTTGCACTTGAAATAAAATTCACTTCAGTACATAATTGACATGATTTTCTGGTCCTTTTTAAACTTTTTATTATCATTGGGAGATATGTATTCTGTTTTCAAAGTGAATTTCCTAAGTTTTATTTGATTAAATAACTTGAGGGTGAGTCAAATTTTGAAATTTTAAAGATAAATTCATTAATCTGGTGCACTTTGAGTCACCAGAATCTATACTGTTAAAAATAAATAATCCACCCACAAATCACCTATATTCTTTGATTTAGATATCTGCATCTGATCATCACATTACAATTATTCACATTCTCAGTGTTAAGCATGATAATATGGTAACATATCACACTGAAGTGTGATGATTAAAAATGAACATTTATTTAAAATAAAAGTTGTTTTGGCAAAATTACATTTCCTTAATAGCCTAAACAGAGACTTTACTCCCTTCAAACTTAAATTGTCAATGTTTCATATACATCACTGTTAGAAAACACACTGAATCATTTTTTGTACCTTTATAAAAGGCTTTTTTTTTTCTAAATGTTTGCTCCATCTTTCATTTCAAAGTCTTAAATTTGATCAATATATTCAATTAAAATAATAAGACACTAGGCTGTTACCAATCAAATTAAATAATTTACATTGAAAAATCATAACTGTATTAAATTAGACTATTTTAAATATTTTTAAATATACAAATAAGGAATGATGAAAAGAATGATACTTTATGAAACTAAACCGCCAGTAGGAGGCGGCAGGCGACCGTCTTAATGAGCGAGTCATTGAGTCATTCATTCAAACGATTCGTTCAATTGGCTGATTTATTCAGAATGAAGCAGTTTATGAATGGGTCATTGAATCTTTGACTCAACCGATTCGTTCAAAACGCTGAATCATTCAGTAATGCTGCTGCAACAAGAGTTGCTGTGAGATACGCGATGGTACTGCGGTGATCTTTGTTTGGAACTATTTTCGCTGCTGAAACAGAACAAAAACAGTCATTGCGTCAGAAATGTAAGTGACTTAATTTTAACTATTTGTTTGTTGAACTGTTATGAAATCAGTCTCGGTTTCAGACTTGATGACATTCTGGAAAACAGCCCTCCGGTCGTGTGTAGCCTAGGCTATATTGTTTCTTAACTATAATATGTTATAAATAACTGCGTGAGCCTCAACAGCGCAACATTGTTACCGTCAGTACATTAGGTAGGAATATATTATTATCAACTATAGGCTATCAATCGCCACTTACATTAAATTAAATAAAACAGAATCATCCTCACGTTTTCGGTGATTCCCTAGTTATTTTTTATTTTATATTAAAATTAGTTTTAATCAGGGCATTTGTCCGGATTGGCTACAATTCTCTCTCACTTTTCCCTTAAAAAAAACAACCAAAAAAAAAAACACACGTGTCCTGGACAAGCGTTATTGTCGAGCCCTGATATGCTTTCCTTGATTTGTTTTCCCTGAAGAAAATTACGTTGTTGAAAACGAAAGTAAAAGAGTCAAGCACGTTCATTGCGTTTTACCGTAATGAGAGTTCCGTGTCTTTATTAAACTCAACACATTAAGTGCCATGTTTGTTTGCAAAATTATGTTTTTTTGTGCCACCCCAAAGTAACTACTGGCCCCTGCCTGGCCACCCCTATGAAGAATTCCTGGCTCCGCCACTGTTGTCAGTTAACTACGGCTCTTTGTACACAGCAAAAACTCCAGTGTTAAATGAACACTCCTGGGAGTGTATGAGTCCACACTCAAGAGTGTTTAAGTTAATGAGATAACTAAGTGATTAATTTAGTGATGATTGAGCATTATTGAAGACACCTGATGCTAACAAGTAGAATCGCTGAAGGAGAAAATCGCAAATTGTAAGTCATTATTGTGATGGGTAGTTGTTTTAGTTGGGCTCTGACCCTTTTATGTGTACTTTATACTTTGTTTGGCGGTTGTATCTGAGTTAAAACTGCTAGTTGAACAAAGAATAAAAATTGATCTGATGGTGTTGGTTATATTATGACAATCATCATTTGAACTTGATCACTGAACTCATTAAAATCCTTCTTTCTAACTTCGATTTATGTTGTTGGTTACAGCATAACTGTGAATCTGAATAAATGGCCAGCGTTTTTGATATAATATAAAGGATTTCTTAAAAGTTGTTTTAAAAATAAAATCATTCTTTTAGGCACACACAGATGTCAAGATTCAATCTATGCATCTCAACAATGGTGAGGAGCAGAATATTCAATGAGGAAAAGTAAATTACATAGACAATTCAGATCATAATTTATTCATACCGCAATGCATGATGGGAGCCATTAATGAGTTGTGATTGGTGGCAGCCACTGCAACATGCTTTATTATTGTCACCATTGTTGAGATTCACAGGCTGATTATTGATGTCTGTGTTTTAAATTAATATGACTGAACGTCTTTTTGATCAGAACAATGTTTATTAAATATTTTGAATTATAAGTAAAGTACTGATAATCATAGACTGAAGAATCACTAAACTGCTGCTAACAAGTTAAACCAAACTATCTTAATATGTTTCATTTTTCAGATCACAGCATGATTATGTCAAAACATAACCAACACTATAAGAAAACATTTTACTTTGTTCATTTAACTGTTATAAATCAATAACAGCAGACAAACGACTGTAAATATTAAAGTAAGCATATAATGGTCTAGAGCCCAACTAAAGCAAACACCCATCACCTTAATGGTAACTTACAATTTGTGATTTTCTTCTTCAGTGATTCTGCTTGTTAACATCAGGTGTCTTCAATAATGCTCAATCATCACTAAATTAATCACTTAATTATCTCCTCAGCCCTAAATGCCGCTCCATCTGAAAGCAGGTGATGGCGATTTACTACTAATCAAGGAACCGGCTTTACTGACATGCGCATAACAATATCGCGATTTAAATCGCCCAGCCCTACTATTATAATTAAATTGCCACGCAACAATTTCATAGCGCATCACCGCATAACCAACGCGCTGTGAGTATAATAAAATATTACATATAGGCTAAGCTTACTTCTCCTCATTGAAAATTGTCTAAAACATTTAGGTCGATTACAATGAATTATATACATATAATTAATTATTAACAGTCTATGTCCGACCACTGCAATAATTCATCAATGAAAATTAAAAACAGCTTTATTTCAAAAACACTTTTTAACAATAAAAGAGGCAAAGTGTAGGCCTACATCGCAGGTGGCTTGGAAGAAGTGGGTAATGGTTAATCCATTTTGCAACACGAACTGGAGGTAAGCAACAGTTATTTGTGCTTTGAACTACAGAACTTAAATAGGCCTATCTCCCTTTTCTTTCTTTTTTTTTCTTCTTTTTTTTGTTGTTGTTGTTGCTGCAGATGAAACTGTTTTCGCGCAGGCGCAGTGAGGGAAAAAACACTGCCTTTAGGGCAATCGGTTCGTATCTCTGCTTCAACTGCGCGATATAGTCACGAGGAGCGACCAAAATTTCTAACATGCCAGAAATTCATCCGACCATCCGATTGCCGGTCGTGAGAGGTTAATCGCCTCCCGTTTCCCCCTGTACACTGCACGAACACTGCACAACAAACAACGCACGATAAAGCTGAAAATCGGCCCGACCCGAAAAAGAGTCGCACGAGTCAGAATTCGGCTCAAAATCGGACGAAAATCGCACAGTGTATGCCCGCATTTATTTATTCCACTGCATCCTCTGTGTCTCAGGCTATTGAAATTCTTAAGGATTCTTTTGATACTTTTCAGCTTACTTTGCTAAAACTGAAATTAGTTTTAAATGTAAATAAAACTAAGTATATTATTTTTACACGCAGCCGTTCTATGTCCACTGTCCCACCTATTCTGACTATTGAGGACTTGCATATAGAAAGAGTACCAACCTATAAATATTAAGGAATATGGCTTGATGAGAAGTAATTGATGTTCATATTAATTACTTGGTGAAAAGGCTTAAACCAAGATTGGGTTTTCTTTTTCGGGAAAAAAAAAAGTTTTTCCTTTACAGCTAGAAAGAGAATTATACAGAGTAATTTACCTATTTTAGATTATGGTGATATTGTTTATATGCATGCTTCACTGCGTTTTACAACAAATTATTGTTCACGTACACAGCAAAAACTCCAGTGTTAAATTAACACTCCTGGGAGTGTATATGAGTCCACACTCAAAAGTGTAAAGTGTTAAAATATGAGTGTTAAATTAACACTCAAGAGTGTTAAAGTTAATGAGGTAATCAAGTGATTAATTGAGTGATGATTGATCATTATTGAAGACAGCTGATGTTAACAAGCAGAATCACAGAAGGAGAAAATCACAAATTGTAAGCCACCGTTATGGTGGGACAGTGTTTGCTTTAGTTGGGCTCTAAACCATTATATGTTTACTTTAGATTTTGCTTGTCTGCTGTTATTGATTTATAACAGTCAGATGAACAAAGAGACAATGTGATCTGATGGTGTTGGTTATATTATAACAATCATCATTTGAACTTGATCACTGAACTCATTAAGATCCTTATTTCTGACTTAGATTTATGTTGTTGATTACAGCATAACTGTGATTCTGCATAAATATCCATCATTTTATATATAATACAAAGGATTTCTTAAAAGTTGTTTTGAAAAAAAAAAAAAAAGTATTTCTTTTAGCCACACACAGAGGTCAAGATTCAGTCTATGCATCTCAACAATGGTGACGAGCAGAATATTCAATTAGGAAAAGTAAATTACATAGACAATTCAGATCATAATTTATTCATACCGCAATGCATGATGGGAGCCATTAATGAGTTGTGATTGGTGGCAGCCACTGCAACATGCTTTATTAATGTCACCATTGTTGAGATTCACAGGCTGATTATTGATGTTTGTGTTTCTAATAAATTCATTTGAAAGTCTTTTGATCAGAACAATGTTTAATAAATATTTTGGATTATATGAAAAATACTGAAAATCATATGCTGTAGAATCACAGAGCTGCTGTCTGTAATTTAGTTAAACCAAACTATCTCAATAAGTTTCATTTTTCGGTTCACTACATGATTATGTAAAAACATAACCAACACCATCAGATCACATTGTCTCTTTGTTCATCTGACTGTTATAAATCAATAACAGCAGAGAAGCAAAATCTAAAGTAAATATATAATGGTCAAGAGCCCAACTAAAGCAAACACTGATCACCATAACGGTAACTTACAATTTGTGATTTTCTTCTTCAGTGATTCTGCTTGTTAACATCAGGTGTCTTCAATAATGATCAATCATCACTAAATTAATCACTTGATTACCTCATTAACTTTAACACTCATATTTTAACACTTTACACTTTTGAGTGTGGACTCATATACACTCCCAGGAGTGTTAATTTAACACTGGAGTTTTTGCTGTGTACTCATCATTGTTTGCTGTACAACTATTTGGGTTGGTCCCCTTTATATCAAAGAAGGAAATCACATATGTTAGTATTTATTGTAAAGACATTGATGGGTATGCTTCCAGATTACATTACTAGTTTTCTATGTTTATGTAGAAAGAACTATAGCACCAGATCATCTAATGGGATTAAATTAGTAGTACCTAGGGTTAGGGCTGCACGATTCTTGCTAAAATGTGAATCACGATTTTTCTCCATGGGAATTGAGATCACGATTCTCTTACACGATTCTCATTTTTTTAACCAAAATGTATTGCACTCAAGTACAAACAACAACAACAACAACAAAAAACCACAGGACATTCAGTATAATAAAGTGCAGGAGTAAAAAAAAGGTCTCTTTTCTTTATTGTAGACCCCTTAAAGTGAATAATTTTAAAGCTTTATGTTGTTGAACATAAGAGAACATTACAATAATAAATAACCTGTGCTTTTTTCTCCAATTGGCACAGAACCTTAAAGGTTCTAGGCCAAGAACACTAACCTAGTGGTATTTTGAGGTGTGTCTCCCTTGTCTTTCATGGCTAACTCATACTGTATTTTGTGGTGACGTTTGAGGTGATTGTAGAGATTAGTGGTGTTACCTTGGCTTGCGGGGGGTTTGATGTACATAGTACTTACATCTAATGTGTTTACGGGAATACTCGACTTGGCAGTTTTATACATTTGTGTTTATTTGGCCGTTTAGGCGCGCAACCGAAGACAAAGGCTACTATGCTTGTCCGCGTTGCGCTCGGAGCGCGCGCACAGCATCCTGTCAGTCAGTTCTCTTTCGCGACTTATCGCGCTTTTAATATTTCTGTTCAATATAAAGCACATTCTGCTCTTTTCTTTATCTGTCATTCATGATTTGTTATTAATAACTTTAAACAGAATCATCAACTCAAATCTGCGCGGATTATCAAAAATACGACACATTTATAGGACATAAAGGGTCTCTGCGGCAAAAGTGAAAGTAAAAGCACAGCAAAGCACCCGTTTCAATAAAAGGATATATTAAAGTTTAAATAGCCTACTTTTACATTGTAGAATCTCAGGACTAGAATCACCAATACTAAAACGAGACAGCAAGCATATAGTCAAATATTTAGACTCGGAATTACATCAGTGAATCAGGACACTACATGATGATAATGCTTTTATCATCAAAACATACTGTGAGCAGGTCATGTTTTCTCTTATAGTAACAAATGTGCTTTATAAACACGATGGAACAGTCAGAGAAAAACTTATATTAACAAAATGAAAAGAGTCAAGAGCCCAACTAAAGCAAACACTGACCACCAAAATGGCGACTCGAAAAGAAATATTCCATAAAACATTACCGTCTAAACTTCTGTTGAATCTCAAGAACTTTTGTCGATGTATGACAGAAATAAAGTCAAACTGGTAATAATAAGTGCAACAATGTGTAATGACTCGAAGTCAGTTGTAGTTCTTGTGTTTCTCTTTTTTCTGTTATTGTTTTTTATCTTTCCATCAATGATTCTGCTTATTAACATCAGGTGTCACCACTAATGGCCAATCATCACTTAATTAATCACTTAATTATCTCATTAACTTCAACACTGCTTCAGTGTTAACTTAATTATCTCATTAACTTCAACACTGCTTCAGTGTTAACTTAATTATCTCATTAACTTCAACACTGCTTCAGTGTTAATTTTAACACTCTGTAGAGTGGGACCATATGTGCTCTGAGCAGTGTTGATTTAACACTGGGGAATTTACTGTGTAGGCAGGGGGTGTGCCCTTTTGACACCCCTTACTCTTTGTTGCCGGAGGCACATTTCCGCTCTGGATCCTTTTGCGTCCGCGGTGCAGTTACGGTAATTCGACAGGAAATACAGTGTGGCTAGTGATGGCAAAATGAGGCTTCCTGAACCACTGAGACCTCGCAGACCATTGCTTCAGCCAAAGGTTCATTACTCAAAGCTTCATTCAGCATCGCTCACTAGTGACACCTAGCTACTGTGCAAAGAAATAGCAGACAAATTCATTCATTCTGAACCAGTGTGTGTCCCCCCTCCCCCCCTGTTTTATTTATTTATTTATTTATTTTCTTCTCACTGTTAATGTCTGTAACCTTTCATTTGCAATAATAAAAAGACCTGGGCAGACATTTGTCCATTGCCTGGGTATAATATAAAATATGTATCTTTCTCTGTCTGAATTTACTTGTGCAGAGACAACTGTGACATAGACAGTTAATTAATTATTCATAAATTGTTTGGATAGTGACAGTATGAACAGCAAAAGTGACACTGTGTTGAGTGCAGTCAGAGACAATTTATATAAGAGACATGCCACTTCCTCAATCCTCAATACAACTATATAAGGAAACCCCGTAACGGCAAAGATGGCGGCTGTATGCACATGTCCCGCCCCTCCCGCTGGAAAGCCAATCATCTGCTTTTAACAGTCAGCAGCTGACCACTAAGGTGCGAATGTACAGTGACGTGACATAACTGCAATATTCAACCTGTGCTTTCGCGCTGTGGCTGGCGCTGAGCCAAAGACGGACGCGCTCAGCGCTTGTCATAGGCAATATCACAACTGTTCAGTGTTTTAACCACATAATGTTTATTTTAGGTTTCAGACATTTAAATACATATAATTGTTTAAGTGCTTGGCACAACCGGCATTCTGGATAGAGACGTAAATTAAGTTTGGTGTCCTGAACGTGAACCCTTGCGCATGCGTAGTAAAAGTATAACCTGTGGGGAAAAAGGCATTTTAAACCTTATTTTGGGGCAAAGTCATCAAACTTTTTCAGAGATTTTTATCATATTTTACTGCTGTTTCTATACATGCAGTTTTTATGTCCCGGTGACCAGTGAAAGTGCAGTTCTGACTCTCTGCCCATTCATTTAGATAGGAGCCTGGTCTTGTTAGTCCGAAATAGCTGCCCGGAGGCGTTGCCAAGATGGCGGCCGAGTGGCACGACTTACCTAAAAGGACTTTGGTGCAGTGCTTATGGTGGAGGGAGAGTAATAAAGTAAACTGCAACAGAATAGTCTGGGGTGGTAAAAATAGTTTCTGGGGGTTATTGTGCAGTGAACTGTTACTAGTTTTAGTGCAGTGTTGTGCTTATGGGACTGGGTATATAGAGGAGCAACGTGCAACACTGCAGTTTGGGGTGGGTGAAGGAAGGATTACAATAGATTTTTATTGAGAAACAGAATTTCAAGTGTGTTGGGGTTTAGACGATTCCTCTTCTCGGACTAAATCTCTCAAGCCCAGCGGGCATCTTGATGTCAAAATTACGTCAAGAAATAGGTCAAAAATGAAAGTCAAATTGACGTCAAAGTGTTGCTGTCAATTTGATGTCAAGATTTGACCTCTGCTGATGTCATTTTGCCAAACAAAAAGGTGAAACGCATGGCCGTACACTTATTACCAGCTTCACTTAAACTAACCAGATTTACTTTATTTAATTTCCGGTTTAAATAAATATAATATTTAAATAACTGCTATAACTGTGTGTTTATAAAGCACAACTGTTGTAGCTAAAAAAGCCATGAGAAACTGAGATCAGGAGATGTTGGCTGTTTATTGAAGATGATGACAATATCATCATGTAATTGCCTGAATCTCTGATCTTATTCAGTGTCTAATCTTTGGTTATATAGGACTTGTGATTTTAATGTTGCATTATAATAGAAGCCATTTAATTTAACAGCATGAGAATAATGTTTTTTTAATTAATACAGGATTTTAAACACTTTTAATGCATTAAATTTAACATTATTACTTAGCTATCAAGAATCAGCGTATGACTCTCAACAATGGTGACAATCAATGAAATGCTTCATGCTGCAGTGCATGCTGGGAACCACCAATCAAAACTCACCCATATCTCCCAGCATGCATTGTGGCATTAATACATTATGCAGCTGTAGTTGATCTGATTATCTGGATATTTTGTTTGATTGTCACCATTGTTGAGATTCATACGCTGTTTCTTGATGTCTGTGTGCATCTAAGTAATGCCATAGATGACAGGGTTTTGTGCACTAAATAGTTATTAAATACCAAGTACATTTGATAAACAACACTGCTAGATATGCTGTAGAATCAAATTACTTCTGTCATGAATAAAACCGCTTTTAAACCACAAGTCCTATATAATCAAAGCATTAGACACTGAACATGATCAGGGATTTAGGCAATTACATGATGATATCATCAATAAACAGCCAACATCTCCTGATCTCAGTTTCTAATGGCTTTATTAGCTACAACACATGTGCTTTATAAACACACAATTAAAGCAGCCAGAGAAATTTTTATGTTAAAGAGTGAAGGGTCAAGAGCACAACTAAAGCAAACGCTAACCACCATCATGGTGACTTTAAAATACAAAATATGATTTCATTAAACTGGAAATTAAATAAAGTAAATCTGGTTAGTTTAAGTGAAGCTGGTGATAAGTGTACGGCCATGCGTTTCACCTTTTTGTTTGGCAAAATGACATCAGCAGAGGTCAAATCTTGACATCAAATTGACATCAACACTTTGACGTCAATTTGATTTTCATTTTTGACCTATTTCTTGACGTAAGTTTGACATCAATTTGATGTCATATTGATGTTAAATTGACATCAAATGCCCACTGGGAGCCTTCACAAGGAACAGAGGATGCAGGGGAACATAAAAATGCCGGTGCCAGCTGGTATAAATGAGGACAATGCGTCTGTTGAGCCCAGACAGGGGAGGATTTCCTCTTTCTTGCTGCTCCATTACCAGGAAAAAGGAAGAGGTCACAAAAAGCAATCAAATCCAAAAGGGCAATCCAAATCAGAAAGCAGTCCAGTCCAGATCCAAAAATCCAAATCAATCCAAATAAGCTTATCTAATTAATATAACAAGACTACAATATAGCTACTATAATTAATAATAACAATATACTATAACTATTCTAACCTGATAATGTAATAATATACAGCCCAAACACATATATGACACAGTAACGACAATGACAATGATAGTTATCTAACTCTCTGACACTACAACTGCTTCTACTACTCCTGACAACAGCGTGCAGTGTCCTTTTGCAGTGTCTCCCTGTCACAAACCCGATCCTTCCTGTAACGGAACCGGGTTGAGTTTTTTTCAAATTTGTTTAAACTGTCTTATACCAATACTTAATTAAAATGTAAGTGCTCTGAAAAAGAGAGCATAAAAATCGAGTGACTGTAGACCTTTTAATCTGCAATAAACACAGCTCATTATTTCCATCCGGGACAAAACAATTGATTGGTTTGGGCGACTGTCACTCTCTCTCGCAACCATGGCTACCACCACTGTTGCTACAAGATCTGCCCATATGCGCGCACCCGTTTGATTTGAGGAGTGTAAGAGAGGCGCTACGAAGAGTAAAATTATGGCAGAGAAAGAGCATTCAAAATTCAAAGCACCTGCATATGCAGTCAGCGAAGGCAAACAAGACAAAAAAAGAAAGACAGTACTAGAAAGGGACCTAAATGGGATGAAAAGTGATGGCTTTATTTCTGCTGGGCAGGTAATCTTGCTTTATTCATTTTGATGGAAATATTGTTTTTTTGTATATGTTAATATTTTCATGAAGCATGTATCACTAGCACACGTACCTGCCTAATATAGCTAACGTTAACATAACACTACTTAGCATAACTAACACTGTCGTAGCTATAACAGAGTAACTTTGGTGTCCACTGTTATACACTTAGCGAGCCAGAGTACACTGTAAAAAAGTTGAGAAAAGTTTAAGGCAACCAGCTGCAGGACATTTTTGAGTTATCTCAACTTACGTGTTTGAGTTATCTCAACTTTTCTCAACTTTTTTCATGTTAAATAGTTGAATAAACTTAAAAAACTGAATTTGTCATACACAACGTAAGTTGGATTTTTTTACAGTGTAGAGACGATAAATAATCAATAGGCCTAGCTCAAGTTGAGAGTTGTCTTGTTGAATTTCGCCAAATTTAACTTTAGATAACAAAATGCATATGTGTAACAGCTAGTACACAGTGCCGAGGAGCTATTTTTAGACCTAGCTTTACCCTCTATCTAAACTCTGTTACCATGTTCACCGGGAACTTTACCGGCACGTTTTTTTTTCGCGTTTTGTTTGTTGTTATATTCTCCACCTATGTTTACTGATTTCTTTATCTTGTATCTGCACTGAAAAAAATGATACTTTGGATTAACTTAAAAAAATTGATGTAATTTGTTACAGCTAATTTTTTTAGATTTTCTCAAATTGTATTTATGATTTAGTTAAAACCATAAATTTTGATTTATGTCAAACCAAAATTTTAAGTTTTACCTTTACCCAAAGTACACAGCAAAAACTCCAGTGTTAGATTAACACTCAAGAGTGTTGAATTTAATGAGATAATTAAATGATTAATTTAGTGATGATTGAGCATTATTGAAGACACCTGATGTTAACAAGTAGAATCACTGAAGGAGAAAATCACAAATTGTAAGTTACCATTAAGGTGATGGGTGTTTGCTTTAGTTGGGCTCTTGGCCATTATATGTTTACTTTAGATTTTGTTTGTCTGCTGTTATTGATTTATAACAGTTAAATTAACAAAGAAAAGTGTGATCTGATGGTGTTGGTTATGTTTTGACATAATCATTCTGTGATCTGAAAAATGAAACTTATTGAGATAGTTTGGTTTAACTTGTTAATTTCAGCAGCGCTGTGATTATTCAGCCTATGATTATCAGAATTTTTCATATAATCCAAAATATTTAATAAACATTGTTCTAATCAAAAGACTTTCGAATTAATTTATTTTAAAACACAGACATCAATAATCAGCCTGTGAATCTCAACAATGGTGACAATAATAAAGCATGTTGCAGTGGCTGCCACCAATCACAACTCATTAATGGCTCCCATCATGCATTGCGGTATGAATAAATTATGATCTGAATTGTCTATGTAATTTACTTTTCCTAATTGAATATTCTGCTCCTCACCATTGTTGAGATGCATAGACTGAATCTTGAAATCTGTGTGTGCCTAAAAGAATGATTTTTTTTTTTTTTTTTTCAAAACAACTTTAAAAAATCCTTTGTATATTATCTAAAATTCTGGATATTTATGTCGAATCACAGTTATGCTGAAATCAACAACATAAACCTATGTCAGAAATAATGATCTTAATGAGCTCAGTGATCAAGTTCAAATGATGATTGTCATAATATAACCAACACCATCAGATCACTTTTTTGCTTTGTTCATCTGTCAGTTATAACTCAGATACAACAGCCAAACAAAATCTAAAGTAAACAAATAATGGTCTAGAGTCCAACTAAAGCAAACACCCATTACCTTAATGGTAACTTACAATTTGTGATTTTCTCCTTCAGTGATTCTGCTTGTTAACATCAGGTGTCTTCAATAATGCTCAATCATCACTCAATTAATCACTTAATTATCTCATTAACTTCAACACTCTTGAGTGTTAATTTAACACTGGAGTTTTTGCTGTGTACTTTGGGTTAAGGTAAAACGTTGAGTTGGAAAAAAAATAAAATTTAGGTTTGACATTAATCAAAATTCATGGTTTTAACTAAATCATAAATACAATTTGAGAAAAACTAAAAAAATTAGCTGTAACAAATTACATCAATTTTTTTAAGTTAATCCAAAGTAGCATTTTAGAGGGTGTAACACTTACTTTGAGGCAAAGTGAAAACAGAAGGTATAAACTGAAAATCACAATTTTCCATTGGACCAATGCAAATATATATTTTGAATGAATTGCACTGATGTTTCACTTTTTTCAGTGTGTGTGTGTCGTACACACTATGTTGTGTGTGTGTGTGTTATATTATTTTGTGTCTGCAAAACATCAGAGTCAACAATGTTTTCATCATGTAAACTCTTACATGCAAAACACCGTATATGTTATGAATCTTACACGAAATTCACCTTCATCACAGTGTAACCGATGGTAATGGAAAAACGTGTGTCAATGCACCCTGTTTTAGCTTTGCCTTATAAATATAGCTCGTTACCTATAAATATAGCTCATTACTGAATCAAACAAAATATATTCTAAACTTTACCTGTATCGATATGCTAGCTTGATAGTGAGTACTAAAAGCCATCTTATTTGTTTATATTCATAGTGATAAAGTTAGGTATTTTATCACATGTGATTCTGACATGTCACTGCGCTCCTTCCTCTCCTCTCGTCTCAGGTAAATAAATGCGTCTTCCAGCTGAGCCTGAGCGTTTGGCGTCGTGTTTTGGGGGCGTGGCTTTGGAAGGAGCTCAGAAGGGAGGGGGTGAATGGAAATAATTAGCTGTTTACAACAGTTGTGAGAGGTCTACAGACACTCGATTTGTATGCTCTCTTTTTCAGAGTACTTACATTTTAATTATGTATTGGTATATAAAGACAGTTTAAACAAATTTGGAATGTTTTTTTTTTTTTTTTGAAAAATCCTACCTACCCTGCCTTTCAAGGGGTGACATGGATTTTGTATCATTGAAAGAATGTTTCAGGAACATCACACACCTTTAAATAACATTATATTAACATTCAAGAAACTGGACATTTTTATGTTTTTTGGAATGTTAGAAATCAACGTTCCTAGTATGTTGAATTGTTAATCAAAATTAAGTTGAAAGAACCTTAAGGAACATTAAACCTTTTAAAACGCGTTCTTCTAACGTCAAGAAAACTGGGCATTTTTCACATTCCCAGAAATATTTTGAGAACATTCTTTTAACAAAAATCTGTTCGCTGGGTACTAACGCAGACATTGTACATTTGAGTTAAAGATTCGGAGCACTTGATTAGAAAAAAAAAAAAAAAAAAAAGGAGTTCGAAAGTGAAAGTGATTCATGGAATCCGACTCTTTTCCGGGAACCGGATCATTTAGCCGCTTTTCATTCAGACTTTTTTTTTTTTTTTTACATTCAGTCATATTTAGCAATGTTTGGCCTGTGATTGATGTGCAGGCACATATTTGACAGTTATTTGATAGTTTTACCTTACAAATTCTACCTTCTGCCTTTATGTTGACTGTTATGCATCCAAATGCTACTTCATCTTATATTTTATATTATTATTATTATTATTATTATTATATCAGGTATGATCTTTTCGCCACTCTGCTCGACCACACGCAGTGACTGTGTATGTATGTAGGCTATGTTATGTATGTAATGTTGTTATGCATGTTGTGTAGCCAGTATGTGTGTATAGACAGCAGCGGGAAATGTCACAAGTGATCGCACGCACACACACACACACACACACACACACACACACACACACACACACACACACACACACACACACACACACACACACACACACACACATCAAAAGAACGTTCAGTTGTGACTAGCTTGAAATGTGGCTGAGCAGTGTAGCGAAAGGAAACAACACAGTCATCGGAACCACAGAACAAGGAAGCGCCGACGACAACTATACAATCAACTTTGTAAGTACAATATTGGTTTAATTTAACAAGTCTTTCGGTACAGCCTAGATTAGTTTTCACAAGTATTCATGATTTTGAGTCCAGTTAGTAAGTGTGAGTGTTTTCTAACAGGTTTCAAACATGCAGGGGTTAAAGTCGAAAAACACATCCGTTTTAACCATACAAGTTTGAAACCAGACAGAAACCACTTTATAGGCTACTGACAAACATTTGATATATAAATGAGGCGTGTGCGGTCAGACTTTTGAAGAATGATGCGAAGCTCATATATGGGTATACGTCTAGGCTATAGTTGCCATCTTTCCACATATTATGTGATTTTAATTGCAAAGTCAACAATTTTTAATCTCTTTTTAATTTGTTAGTTAGCATGTAAAAATACACGTTCGTAAAAACAAAATTCAATTCAAAAAGGAAATATTCAGCAATTCACACCGATGCATAATGAAAAGACACATAAAATGGAGAACTTACAGTCTTGTTCTGTCATTCACAGTTGCAAATGAGGTTATGCTGTTTTAACTCGAATATCATGATATACGCCATTGTTCTGTATTTTATGCTTATTGTGTGGATGTTTATATTAAACAAATTGACACTGATTCCCCTACTTAGAAACCCACAATAACAGCTTAAACTATGTTGGTTGTATCTTCTGGCCGGCATTGAGGCTGATCGTGCTCCACATTAATCAATATACCATTGTATTTTGTTATATTTTTCCCTAAAGTGACACAAAATGGCTACAACCAAAACAGTGATTTTGGATGCACTTATTGAGCTACTGAAAGACGAGTTCAAAGATTTTAAATGGCGCCTGTCGAACAGTGACAAGTCTATTCCTCGAGGAAGACTGGAGAACGCTGATCGCCACGATGTTGTGGATCTCATGGTGCAGCACTACAACACACCAGATGCCAGGAAGATTGCTGTCAGAACGCTACGCAACATGAAGCAAAATGAGCTTGCTGATCGACTGAAGGGAAAACTTCAGGAAGGTAGGCTATAAGTCGACACTAGATGCATTTGAAGTATTTGATGTGTGATGTTATGCAATCTGAGATTATCTCCGTGTCTGTCCATCAGTTCCAGAGGATGTTCCTGCTGGAGCTGGAGCTTCATCCAGTGGGAAAACTGTAGTGGGTCTGCCTACAGGAGTTTTAGTAAACATAAAATCCAATGGAGGAACCGTAAAGGCCCCTGTTGTTCATGGTTGCAATGTTGGCTCATTGACCTTCAACTAATGCTCAAGGATCTATCTCTCTATCTATCTATTGTAAGGGAATTATGTGAATTTTGAAAGATATTATGAACCTACGAATACACTTCCAGATACATACACACGCACACACTTACACAGAGGCCCGAAGCGCAGAAGACGTATAGGACGCAAGAATGCCCATATATGGGAAACGATGTCGACACCGGAAGCCTCCTTGACTGAGGCAATAGAAGGTTGATGCCACATGATTTAGCTCCTCTGGAAAAAAAAAACAAGAAAATGCATAGGAACAATGTAACCCAGTTCCGTATATATATATGACTGCTTTTTGACTGTTAGTTGTTGCATTTTTTATTTTGATGTCGTGTGCATCCCTGGGGAGAAATTAGCTCTCTTCCAGTCTTCTTTTTGCTCAAATTGCTCTGCTGTATTATCCTAACTTGAATAGCTCGGAGGAGAACATGTTATTTTTTACATCTATTGCTTGAACTGCTTACAAGGTAAAAAGCTTGTGTAATTTTCCACTCATACAGGACTGGTATGCTGAGACTGGATAAGCTGAATTATTATAACCTGTAATCTTTTGATATTTTTGCTATCCATATTCCTCATTGTATAACCAGTATTATAGTATCGTTTGTTCAAAAAAAAAAAATATTTTATAAAGACAAACACTGTTAAGTTTTTTTACTTCAGCTTGCAGTTCTATAAGTAATAGAAAGAGCATTATAGTATATCTTGCAAGACCAAGGACAACAAAGGATCCATGAAAGATTCTGCTGGAGGGTAAGCATGAATTTGATCAATAGGCCTTGTTGTCAATGATTGTTATTGTTTCACGATAGTGTAGGGACACACCTAGATTTACTGGTATAGGTTAAACCAGAGCCATATAGAGAGAGAGTTGCGACAACTCCATTGACAACAATGGAACGCTTTTTTTACAGCAATGGCGGCTCGTAGAGCCTCTCAATAGTTCCCGGAAGTAAAAACAGCGCAGTAGAACAGACCGTTTGTGATGCACTTTTAAAAGGTAAGACGTTTAAAGAATAAGATTGTATATTATCAGTACATCTGAATCAAATAAACTTGTGTGTTAAAGCATGCTAGTTGATTCCGAAGCACTTCCTGGAACTATCTGAGGTCTACGCGAATCACGTGACAACTAAGCATTTTGAACTTCCGTTGTCGCAACTCTCTCTCTCTATGGCTCTGGGTTAAACAAGCTAGTGAGGATTCAATCCTATTCTGACCTGACAGCAAAAACGATGACGATTCTCGGGGCCCATGACTAAGAGGGGGCCCAGAGAAGCCCCCAATAAAATTGTGGTGCTAAAAAAAAATATTTGATAGTAAAAATGATTAACTTTAAATTATTCTATTTGCTGTTTCCTGGTGTCAAAAAAAAATGTATCTGTTTAGGAAACACAAACGTCCGTGGGCCCCTCTCCCCCTCTCGATTATCATAAAATGGTTCAGTCCGCCCAAATTGTATCCAGGCAACACAAACAGCTTGACTTCACTTATAGCGCCGGCAGAATATCAACTTGACAGAAGAGGAAGTGAAAATGCCTCAAAAATCTGGAAGTCAAAAACGGAAAGAGAAAAAAATAAGAGAAGTGAAAGAGGCAAAGGGTCGACAGTATGTTACGATAGAGCAGGGTGCAGCGGGTGCACGGCTTTGCCTCACATGCAGCCGGTGTCGGCATCTTTGTACGAGGCTCCGCCCACTTTCAGCACCCTGCTGCGGTCCACGCTGTTGCACCTGTCTTGCAAGCAGTCTAACTTCATGAACTCTGATAAAAATCCTCTGCCAGCTACTGTACAAACTACTATCAGCTGTTTGTGAGGTTTCAGTGCATCTCTTGAAGATGATGTGGAGTTGTATTATACTACAATGTCCCCTATATTGTCAAATACAGCATGATTCATCTCTGCCAACCATCTTCACATAATACTTTCACATTATCTGAACCAGACCGTCGGCAAAACTCAATTTAAACAGCGCAAAATGACTGCCTGTGGACGTTATAGGTAGAAATGATTATATTTCTGTTTTTATTCACACAGTAAATATTTAAACTAGTTTTAATGAAAATTCATGTAGTTTAAGGAAAAGTCAGGGAGCAGCAAGGCTTTGTGATTTATTTAGACAAAGTTATTGACTATGCAAATTTCAAAACGGTCAAAATGACGCCTTGTTCGTTCTAGTGTTAAAGATAATTACCATAAATTAACCATAGTTACCATAAGTTTAAATGTTGCGGTTAAAATGACTGCTGATGGCCGTTCTTGTGTTAAAAGTGCATGATAAGGGAACTCAATTTTCTCTCCATGTTAGGTCAAGAAAACGCTGGAAAAAATAACAATACACAGTTTTAGTTAAACGTTCAATGCAGTCAAACGCACTTTGTCAAAATCATGCCTCGTTCCAAACAGAGTCAAATGAACCAGCAGCAGCAACTGGTCCGGCTGGGATGGATGGAGTTCAATTGTCTGATTGACTTAAATATATGAGAATGATAGTCAAAATAGGGAGTAATAAAATCACGCACATCCCAGTCAGGTTCGGGTGCTGGATCTCATATAGAATTCAAAGTTACAAAGTAAAGATCCGCACACTGGAGAGCTCCCATTCACAAATTTATTTTAAGTGTAACGTTTCGGGCCTTTACGGCCCTATGTATTTTGATATATTGACATATTTATTCTTTGTATGTATATTATTATTATTATTATTATTTTTTTTTTTGGATGAATATGTTTATATATACATGGGCACGGTGCACAATTGGATGTAATTGTATTTTTTTCTATTTATAATTGTTTTTAAAAATGAATTTGATAATGTGGTGATGTAAACACATGACACGGAGACTAGAAAAGGGCAACTGTTTTGTATTTCCTGTTAGTCTGAGGAAGGGCCGTAAAGGTCCGAAACGTTACACTTAAAATAAATTTGTGAATGGGAGCTCTCTGGTGTGCGGATCTTTAATTTGTAACAATGATAGTCAAAATACCATAAAAGCGCATGATTTTATGTAAATTAATATGAAAAAAGTCTCAGCTGTGTCGGGGGCCCTGTCAAGATTCTTTTCATGGGGCCCAAAATCCTTAGCAACGCCCCTGCTCACCACACTATCTATCAATCTACGAATTGAGATGAAATCCAATTTTCCTCAATCTTTAAACATATTTAAGCGCATGAACATGTAGTAGTAAAACGAGTCAGACACAAGCACAGGATGACTCCAGCAACAAAACAGAGACGCCTCTGAGAAGAACAAGATGTTTTGAAGTGCCAAACAGTCTTTGCATTACCTCACTTGTGATCCTAACATGAAGAAAGAGTGGATGAACTTTATTTTTAAGATCATGTCAGTAAGACAGGGCTTCCGTAGATTTGTCATTAGTATATATACATATATATAAGTAACAGTGTTTTATTTGTATTTTTTTATTTTTTTTTTACTATGTGACTATTGCTTTGTCTGTTTTTAGATCAATTGATATGTACTCACTTTACTTACACTTTACTGAAAATGATGAAGGGTGAATATAAGGATGAAAACATGGTTTGTCGAATACAGTGGAAAAAACAATGGAACATTCATTCATAATTAGTTTACACGAAATACCATTATCCTCAGCTATAACTGTGGAAACTCCAAGTACTTAAACTTTATTTGCCACAACCAAGTGTAAAGCACATGTAATACGCATAAATGTTTCACATTGTTAGCAAATGTTTACAACTATTCACCTTTCTGTACCATCTTCAATTCAACATATGATGTAATAAAATACAGTATTACCTCACAAATACATAAGGAATAAATATAAATAAAGATTATTAATTAACATACTGTTGAAGACTGGATTATCCTTTTTGAGGTGTAGGTTTGTTTTCTCTGATTCAAACATGAATGGCAGAACATCAAAAGTTTTCAAAACAATTCCACATGTGCAATGGTGGGGATGTTGAAAATTATTTTAATATGCAAACCCAATCATAGCAGGCTGCTTACTTGCAAGACTTAACCCTTGTGCATTGTTAGAATTTACATCCTTTCGTTATGTTTGTGGCTGAAAACAGCCACTACTTTAAACTGCTGTAAAAATGTATCAGATAAATATTTTTTTCAAATTTTTTTGCATTAATCTATTAATCAACCTCAGTCCTGCTCAAAAATATTAAATGTTTAAAAAAAATTCAGGATTTTAACTCTTTAATTGCCAAATTCGTAAATGATGTCACTGATTTGGGGGGAAAAAAACACAAAATTACTCATTTTCAATATAAAATGTGATTGTGGACTGGATTTTTTTTACCTTTTATCACAGTCTTGGACATGTCAAAGATTAGAAACAACATTGGTTTTGATGCATTGTTAGTTTTTGTGCAGCATCAGATTTTAACTTTTTCTCCCTCATTTACTGTTCATGGCTGTTTTTGCCCCATTGACTTCCATTATAACCACATTTTTTGATTGCAAAGCCATGACACCATATAATCATGCATTTTTGATTGTTGGTGGTTTTCCCTGTTGGGAAGAGGTAAAATTTGTAATTTTTACTGTTGATAACCGGGTGGCACCATTAACCCTTTAGATAGGCCTGTGCCAAAAAAAAGCTTAGTTTCTGGCTTTTACATGGAGTTATATGGACAGCATAATAAAGTGTGTGTGTGTGTGTGTGTGTGTGTGTGCGTGTGTGTGTGTGTGTGTGTGTGTGTGTGTGTGTGTGTGTGTGTGTGTGAACTCACCTTGATGCGTCTGAGAAAATCAAAATATGCACCTCAGCTCTCAGAACTGCATGGAGTAAACAAAAACAAAGTAAGTGTATTTATGCACCTGCTGCCTTTTGATGGTGAGAAATGCAGACTAAACAAAAACAAAGCAAGTGGATTTAAACGCGTGCATGCAAGCCTGCTGGTCATTTGATGGTGAGAAGAGCAGCAAGCAACATGAGAAAGGGCTTGACTTGTAGTGAAGTTTTAGAGATGATTATGCAGCCTGACCCCTCCAGCGAGCTGCAGGATGTATCGTCTTCTCCCTCTGACACCACAGACTCAGGAGAGTCAGATCCTGATTTGGATGTGGCACCCTCATCATCCTCTCTAGCTTCCACTGAAGGCGAGGAGGATTCGGAGGATCCTGGATCTGGGTGGATTGGGAGAAACGGCGAAGTGTGGTTTTCCACCAACGCGGAGACAACTCCCTTTCTTCAGCCTGCCAGAGGCGTGACTCCAGGGCCGACGCGCTATGCCTTCGCAAGGGTCCAGAACATGGATTCCGTGTTCAATCTGTTTTTTACGGAGGAGATGATTGACCTCATTGTCAGCATGACTTGCGTCAACACATACATGTTTGTACAGTCATACAAACATGTATGACTATGCCTTGTGATGGCATAGCGCGTCGGCCCTGGAGTCACGCCTCTGGCAGGCTGAAGAAAGGGAGTTGTCTCCGCGTTGGTGGAAAACCACACTTCGCCGTTTCTCCCAATCCACCCAGATCCAGGATCCTCCGAATCCTCCTCGCCTTCAGTGGAAGCTAGAGAGGATGATGAGGGTGCCACATCCAAATCAGGATCTGACTCTCCTGAGTCTGTGGTGTCAGAGGGAGAAGACGATACATCCTGCAGCTCGCTGGAGGGGTCAGGCTGCATAATCATCTCTAAAACTTCACTACAAGTCAAGCCCTTTCTCATGTTGCTTGCTGCTCTTCTCACCATCAAATGACCAGCAGGCTTGCATGCACGCGTTTAAATCCACTTGCTTTGTTTTTGTTTAGTCTGCATTTCTCACCATCAAAAGGCAGCAGGTGCATAAATACACTTACTTTGTTTTTGTTTACTCCATGCAGTTCTGAGAGCTGAGGTGCATATTTTGATTTTCTCAGACGCATCAAGGTGAGTACACACACACACACACAAACAGGCGCACATATCTTTGTGGGGACTCTCCATAGACGTAATGGTTTTTATACAGTACAAACTGTATATTCTGTCCCCTTACACTAACCCTACCCCTAAACCTACCCATCACAGGAAACTTTCTGCATTTTTACATTTTCAAAAAAATATCATTTAGTATGTTTATTAACCCATTTCCCTCATGGGGACCGCTGGCTGGTCCCCACAATGGAGGTGATCTCAGGTTTTACTATCCTTGTGGGGCCATTTGGTTCCCACAATGTAATATAAACAAAAACACACACACACACACACACACACACACACACACACACACACACACACACACACACACACACTCTTTATTATGCTGTTATACTCCATATAACTCCATGTAAAAGCCAGAAACTAAGCTTTTTTTGGCACAGGCCTATCTAAAGGGTTAATGGTGCCACCCGGTTATCAACAGTAAAAATTACAAATTTTACCTCTTCCCAACAGGGAAAACCACCAACAATCAAAAATGCATGATTATATGGTGTCATGGCTTTGCAATCAAAAAATGTGCTTATAATGGAAGTCAATGGGGCAAAAACAGCCACGAACAGTAAATGAGGGAGAAAAAGTTAAAATCTAATGCTGCACAAAAACTAACAATGCATCAAAACCAATGTTGTTTCTAATCTTTGACATGTCCAAGACTGTGATAAAAGGTAAAAAAAAATCCAGTCCACAATCACATTTTATATTGAAAATGAGTCATTTTGTGTGTTTTTTTCCCAAATCAGTGACATCAATTACAAATTTGGCAATTAAAGAGTTAAAATCCTGATTTTTTTTTAAACATTTAGTATTTTTGAGCAGGACTGAGGTTGATTAATAGATTTATGCAAAAAAATTGGAAAAAAATATTTATCTGATAAATTTTTACAGCAGTTTAAAGTAGTGGCTGTTTTCAGCCACAAACATAACGAAAGGGTAGTAAATTTGCCTACAGTGTACTGTTGAGTTTTTGAAAAATTTCAAAGCATTTTCCCAAAATATGTGTCAAAATAAGATTTGTCACCAAAAATCATTCCATTTGCTGAAACACAGAAAAAGTTATAGCCAAATTTAGACTAAAAAATACCCCATAGTGGATGAAAACATCCCCAACAGCACATAAGGGTTAAATGTGGCGAGACCATCAAAAGTGTTTGAAAGAGAGAGTCAAAAGCAGGATAGAAAATAGTTTATTGCTTCTAAATTAGATGTTTTTGGTGTAAAAATCTTAACATTTAATAGATGTTACAGGAGGACATCAGAGGGCATTATACATTTATTTATATTATTCTGAACAGTAAACTCTCAGTTGTCAGCTTTCTAAAGATACGGTGGTTATTGTGTGGAATATGAATGACTAATGGCCAGCAACATTTTTATTTCGGGAATGTCATTTACTGTATGCACTTCCTTGCCAAAATGGGCGGCACCTAACAGGATTATAAAGAAAAATACTTATGTTTGTATCTCATATTCATTAAAAACAGTTACAAGCATAGACCTGCCATTTGCACCTTCATGAATGAACACCTGTATGTATATATATATATATATACTGTATGTATATATATATTATTATTATTATTTTTTTTATTTTTTTTACCAGCCAGGAAACATTAAGGAAGAAATCAAAAAAAAAAATTCTAGCATTTCGAGATTAAAGTCGAAACACTACAAAAATAAAGTGTGTGTAAAAAAAAAAATGTGCTTGTGAAGTCGAACTGCCTCAGACAAAATAGAAGATTTTTACTTTTATCTGGGCTTTCAACAAAAGGAAATTCTACAGGTGCTAATCTACCAACATGGCATTAGCATTTGTTTTAGGTTACAAAATACGTTACAAAATATATTCTTCGCCGGAATAGACTTTCCAGGCGAAAACACTTTTAAGACTGGATGGAGTTATCCAGCTTTATATCTGAGGAAATTATGGGATCCGGCCAAATGATTAGATACAGAATGATGCATTTAAAATGTATCCAGAAAGGATTTACGGTGAAGAGGGAGACAGTACGGTTACTGTTAAGTGTTCTCGGCCCAGATGGCGTTGCCTACAGACGAGCATGAAGACATGTAGGCTTCGAGTCAACGTGCCACATAAAGTTTGGACCAGGATTGTGGTGCCTACTCCGGCGGAGTCTTCGTGCTCGTCTATAGGCGTCCTAAAACAAATGCTAATGCCATGTTGGTAGATTAGCACCTAGAATTTCCTTTTGTTGAAAGCCCAAATAAAAGTAAAAAGCTACTATTTAGGTCAGAAGCAGTTCGACTTCACGAGCGCATTTCTTTACAAAAAAAAAAAAAAAAAAAAAACTTTTGAAGACTGTATTCTCGTAATTTTTACTTTATTCTCAAAATATTAGGACTTTATTCTCGAAATATTTTGGCTTTGTTCTCAAAATATTTCGACTTTAATCTCGAAATGCTAGTTTTTTTGTGTGTTTTTTTACGTTGCGGTTCAGGGCTTCCGTAAAACATAGATTGATCCTTATTACAGTTTTTCTCAATTGCTAAAACACTAAAACCTATTGGCTGTACAAAGTTCTCAGTTGCCTGAACTCATTTAGCTAATTGTGCAGTCTGTTGTCAATACCTTAAACCATTTCACATATTAAAACACAATTTGCAGATCTCACTTATACTTTTCAGCAAAACTCTAAACACATTGTCATTCTCAAAACACATTCTGCACTCTAATGCACATGTCATCCATACTGGTAAACACAAGAGGCAACAATCAAATACAAATAGAGAACACACGTCATTGATTGAACACAACCACTCAAAATTGATTTAACCTGTTTCAAATGATGCCCAAAGACAAGAAGAAGCACATTGATCACGTTTACTCCTCTGATTTTTGGTCCCTTTTAGTATTGTATACTGTAGTACAGTGCGTTGTAGGCTGTATACTGTACATTTACAGTTTTTCTCGATTGTTTACACACATTTTCTGAAACCATGCCTCATATTCTCAGAACTCTACACACAAATCAAAAAACACACACACAATGGGCAAAACCCCTCAATTCTCCTGCACAATTAAACTTTACATTCAAAACAATGTTATTTCTTCTCAAAATGGTATTTTGTTTTCAAATGACACACACAAACCATCATATGAATAGACATTTATAAGAACCAGTTGAACACTGATGTGCTCAATGTAAAACACTATGATGAATGGAAAACACTTCTTCTCCATTCATCATAATGACTTAGGCCTTTTTTTGTTCAGTGTTACACTTACTACAGACAGTACATACATAAGTGTGTTGTAAAATATCTGAGAATATTGTTTTTATACTCAGAACACACAAATACATGGTAACAAATATATTTTATTTTTCCCACAAAAACAATGTACACAGTGTGTACATCCCAACCAACACAAAGTTGTACATACAGTGGTCTACATACAAAACAACAGAAGAATTGACTGTATACAGTTACAGTAAAATAAAATAAAAATCCAGTGTTGGCATCCATTGCTCCATTGAAGAGCTCACCTGTTGAAGAGCTCACCTGTTGAAGAGCTCACCTGTTGAAGAGCTGACCTGTTGAAGAGCTCACCTGTTGAAGAGCTGACCTGTTGAAGAGCTCACCTGTTGAAGAGCTGACCTGTTGAAGAGCTGACCTGTTGAAGAGCTCACCTGTTGAAGAGCTCACCTGTTGAAGAGCTCACCTGTTGAAGAGCTGACCTGTTGAAGAGCTCACCTGTTGAAGAGCTCACCTGTTGAAGAGCTGACCTGTTGAAGAGCTCACCTGTTGAAGAGCTCACCTGTTGAAGAGCTCACCTGTTGAAGAGCTGACCTGTTGAAGAGCTGACCTGTTGAAGAGCTCACCTGTTGAAGAGCTGACCTGTTGAAGAGCTGACCTGTTGAAGAGCTGACCTGTTGAAGAGCTGACCTGTTGAAGAGCTCACCTGTTGAAGAGCTGACCTGTTGAAGAGCTGACCTGTTGAAGAGCTCACCTGTTGAAGAGCTGACCTGTTGAAGAGCTGACCTGTTGAAGAGCTCACCTGTTGAAGAGCTGACCTGTTGAAGAGCTCACCTGTTGAAGAGCTGACCTGTTGAAGAGCTGACCTGTTGAAGAGCTGACCTGTTGAAGAGCTCACCTGATGAAGAGCTGACCTGTTGAAGAGCTCACCTGTTGAAGAGCTCACCTGTTGAAGAGCTGACCTGTTGAAGAGCTCACCTGTTGAAGAGCTCACCTGTTGAAGAGCTGACCTGTTGAAGAGCTCACCTGTTGAAGAGCTCACCTGTTGAAGAGCTCACCTGTTGAAGAGCTGACCTGTTGAAGAGCTCACCTGTTAAAGAGCTGACCTGTTGAAGAGCTCACCTGTTGAAGAGCTGACCTGTTGAAGAGCTCACCTGTTGAAGAGCTCACCTGTTGAAGAGCTCACCTGTTGAAGACTCACCTGTTGAAGAGCTGACCTGTTGAAGAGCTGACCTGTTGAAGAGCTCACCTGTTGAAGAGCTGACCTGTTGAAGAGCTCACCTGTTGAAGAGCTCACCTGTTGAAGAGCTCACCTGTTGAAGAGCTCACCTGTTGAAGAGCTCACCTGTTGAAGAGCTGACCTGTTGAAGAGCTCACCTGTTGAAGAGCTGACCTGTTGAAGAGCTCACCTGTTGAAGAGCTCACCTGTTGAAGAGCTCACCTGTTGAAGAGCTCACCTGTTGAAGAAAGAGCTCACCTGTTGAAGAGCTCACCTGTTGCCCTTTTATGCTAAAGCTCTGATTGCTAATTGTAAAACTGTGTGACGGGTGTTTGCCTGTGTGATGAGTCAGTGTGGATATTTGAATGGCAGTGTGTTCCTTGTGAAAACAAGAGATTTTCTGCATGAAAATTGTGCCAAAAGCAGAGAATTGTGTGTAGTGTTTTGAAAAAAGTGTGTTTTAGAACTGCAGTTTGAGTGTAAAGCAGGAATTGTGCTTGTAGTTTGGCAGAATTGGTTCAGGGGGTTGGTGAATGAGTTACATGTTGTGGTCATTGTGTCTCAAGTACCAGTATTTGTGTGTAAACGATTGAGAAAAACTGTAACAGTACTGACTGCTCAATAGATTTTGACTGGTTGCAGGTTCATATCAACAAAGAACAAGAATCACAGTATCACAGAGACAAAGGACAAGTTTGTGAGACGCAGGGTACAGTACTGTAAAAATAGGGGTACAAGGAGGAGGAAGAACAAAAAATTGCAAAGAGCAAAGCAGAGTAGTAATTTCTAAACAATGTTGAGCTACTTTGATATAATATGTTTTCGTTCATCAAAAGACAATGACGGAAAAATATGAAATTTGTTTTGAGATTAAAAATGTACTTCTCCCTGAGAACTAAATGTTTTGAACAATGTGTTTTCTATTTTTTTGGTGTATTGTTTACTGACTGCTTGATAGTGTATATCATTTTGATCACTTTGTCTATGATTTGAGATCAGAGTTTGATTTTGAACACAGGTAAAACTGTTTTGAGGCGAAAGTTTCATTTTGCAAGAGGAGTCAGAGGTTTTGTGAATAGTGCTTGAAGATGAGGTTTTGTGTTTAATGTTTTCAGAAAATGGAGCAAGGTTTCAGAAATTGAGTTTTAGCAATTGAGAAAAACTGTAATCAACAGTACATTTTTTGTTAACCTTTTAACACATGTCTTGGAGTTTCACAATATTATTGTATTGTGAGTTTAGTATGCTGATATGTATCGAATCATGACATGAGGGTATCTTACACCCATAGTAATCAATCATTTCTGAAAATGTGGTTTGGTTGTTTACAGTAATGCATGTGAGACCTTGGCATTTACCTGCAAACATCTTATCACATTTGATTTGATGTTCTAATCAGTCACACAGCACTAAACAATATGACAAGTTGCTTTCCACCTTGAATGCTGCATTTAGAGTATCCTTGCTTTAGTGAACTCAATTGAAATAAGTTCAGAGAACTCATAAGTATTGTTTTTTATTTAACTTTATTTGGATTGAAGTTATCGGTTTCCTCAAAAGAGATGAGTTAGCTTAACATGTTGGGTTTTACAGTGAGGTGATATAGCCTTTCAATAACATTGCACAACCGTTATCACCGTTTTCTGCATAGAGCTGCAGTACCCAAGTACATGTGAGGGTGAACAACAACTTTAGTGTGTTATTAGAAAGTGACAGTGACAAAATGATTAAATAAAAACCTAAAAAAAATAATAATGTCAAGAGAGTTCTTCAGGCACTTGATAAATTTAAATATTTTAATGCGCAAAGCATTGTGCTCCATTTCATCTTATTTTATAAACTGTTATAATATGATACATTTTACATTCGTTTTACACTTTCTTGATTGCTTAAATTAATTTTAATGGCTGAAAAACCAAGGATCAGGTTTATCACCAAATGTAAATAATGGCCCCACCCTTTATGAACTTTATCTCTATCTTTTTGAATTGTGGTTAAAAGGAAAACTGCTGATGAAAAGAACTGATTTGTTGGAATAGGCCGTTGTGAGGATGCAAGCTGGAAGTCACATAACCTGTCATTTAAGAACCCAAACTCGCAAAGAACAGCTATAGCTAATAACAATTACACAAAATAAGCGGGATTACACATGTTCCAAACATGGGTGCTCCGGGAGTATGGGGTCCGGGGTCCTTTGTTAAGGGCTGTCCGGTCCCTGTACGACTGGAGCAGGAGCTTGGTTCGCATTGCCGGCAGTAAGTCAGACTTGTTCCCGGTGCGTGTTGGACTCCGGCAGGGCTGCCCTTTGTCGCCCGTTCTGTTCAGCTGTGGTGTGGACTTTGCTACTTCTTAGAGATAAACTTTATAGTTATCGTTGGTGTGAACGAGCCGTGAACAGTTACATTCAAGGAAGTTCGAAGACCAAAAGCATACAAAACCGACTTGGGTGAACGACAATCAATTTATTACTCATTTAATGTATTAAACATAATATAACGTTTTAGTTCATTTAGTTACAACAAAAAGCACAAAAGATACATAGATAGATAAAAGCAACATAAAAGTTGTTAAATATATAACACGCACGATACCTGTCCTGCAGTTCTTAAAGGCTTCTGTTACTGTTAAAGGCTTCTGTTACTCTCACGCCATTTCCTTCCATCAGCCTTTTTATTCCGCAAATATATTAAACTGTGCATCACGGTTAATCTTCCACCTGGTGGATGTGCAGCAGTTTTTTTTACCTTTCAGGACTTGATGGTGTGACTATAAAGTCAGTATTGGGATTTACTTAAGCTACTCATCAATAATAAATATGACCTTTATTGTTTCCCACAAGTCAAGTCAAGTCAACTTCATTTATACAGCACTTTTAACAATGTAAATTGTTCCAAAGCGGCTTTACATTGATAATAGGAAATTAACAATGGATATGGATACAATATAACAAAGCAATGGAATAATTCCTACTCATTTAAGGTTTTAGATCATGGAATGACTCCCAGAAGAAAACATATGACCTGGATAATCAGATGTATCACGACTGTTTCCGTTTTGGTAAATATATAGCTTAATCAAAGCTGTATTCTGGCAGTATGCACACACACAAATACAAATTGTACATTTTGAGAACAGCATGTGTGATTTTCGATCTAAGTGAAAAAAAAAATTGAAAAAAAAAATTGCACGAATAATGTATTTATTATTGAAAAAAGTGGCATCAGAAAATGTGTTTAGAGTGGCTGAAAATGGGCGGGTTGTAATAACACGGTATATATTTTTTGTTACACAGCTTTTTGTTATGATTTTAATTTTTACTTTCATTAATGCACTACAACATTTCCTTTCTGCACTTATTTAATCCTTCACTATGTATTTTGTTTGGTTTATTGTTCTGTAATAAGATTAAGATTGTAAAAAATATTGTAGATATGAAAAAATAAAAAAATATCAAATACAATCAAACAATCTGATGATTTATCCAAAATAATGCCAAGGAAACAGATTTCAAGGAGTTTCATTCTAAGAGGTGCTGTATATAACTTTTTCACTCTACTAAAGCATAACAACACCATATGTTTGCATATATTGAGGAAACATGCTAAGTTCACAGACTCGTTTCTCTGAAAAACACTTCTACAGCCAGTTATTATACTTAGAAATGTGTGTTTCCAGGCTGGAATGTTCTTGTTTTGGTCTGTGAAACTTTACGTGGCAAATTTGCCAGTTTCCATTGCGCTCGTTCCTGTTGCGTGTGCTCAATCTGGCAACCCGTGTGAGCGCCGTCGAGTCTGTGGAGGCGGGAGAAACAACGATCTCCGATATTATGAATTCGACTGCAGTACTTATTTCAACCACTAGTTGTAATTCTTACAGACAGCACCTTTAAGTTTGGCTTGATTCAGGTTTGACTGTTAATCAACCTGATGTCCATGAATGTCCACAGTGTTTTATGGTCTAACGGTGGCGTAGTCAGATGTGTCCTGCCCGTCAGAAGTCCTGTCTGAGAGACGTGTAGCTGTAAACTTGACGGTGGAGTAGTTGAGATTATCAGAGGGGCTGCAGGGTAATTGTGCTAAAGCATAAATAGAGGTGTCACGCTCATCAAACACAGGAAAGACCAAACTGTAGTCAGGATGATCAAGTGTGTTCCCGATCTCATCATAATCAGAGACAGTGTGAGTGGCCTGACAGAAGAGAAGAGAAGAGAAGAGAAGAGAAGAGAAGAGAAGAGAAGAGAAGAGAAGAGAAGAGAAGAAAAGAGAAGAGAAGAGAAGAGAAGAGAAGAGAAGAGAAGAGAAGAGAAGAAAAGAGAAGAGAAGAGAAGAGAAGAGAAGAGAAGAGAAGAGAAGAGAAGAGAAGAGAGCAAACAAATGGTTAGATTAGAACCCACAAATAAAAGATAAAAATCAAACTCAAACAGATGCATGATGAAACTCACTTCTCTATTTGGTTTCATATCTCTGTTGGGCAGATGCTCGGTCGGGCCTTGAACGACATCTCTGGGCTGCTTTACTGTTTTGGAAAAATGTATTAATGACCTTTGTTTTGTGACACTGAAGTCTAGTTTGACTATGAAAATGAGAGGTAATATAAATGATTCGTGAGGAATACGGTTACCTTCTTTCGTTTGTCTCCATCTGAAGCACATGAAGAGTGAGAATCCAAAGCCTGTCAGGATCCCTATGACCACCAACATGATGAACATGGTAAAACCTGGAAAAACAGACATCAAAACTATGTGAATATGACTTTAAATGTCCTATTTTTAAGGAAACTTGAGAAAAAACGTCCATGGACAGGCATTCAAAACTTCAAGAAACTGAACTCATCATACCTGACTTAGTTTGAGGTGCCGCTGTATTATTAGTTGATGAGGAATTCAAAAACACTGAAGGTGATGTTGTTGAGGATGATAAAGGAAACACAGATGTGACGGGTCTGATAGATGCACTATCTTCAGTCGCTGGTTTACTGGTGTAAACTGAAGCTGTTGTGGTTGGTTTCGATGACGTCCTCGCTGATGTGACTGAAGCACAAATAATCATGAGGTTTAATGCATGACAGTCTGATGTTTATTGCCGGTATGACGAGAATGCAAAACTATAAGATTAAGCAAAGCTTTTTATACATTTAGCATGCATTTTCAGAATATATATAGTTTAATTTTCACAGTCTAATAATGACAGAAGATCACGTGATCTCTTTGTACTTTCCCCTGACGCAGCTGTTAGTAACACTTCATTACAGTCAAGGGTGTGGTGCACATATAGCGCTGTACGTGTGACCAGCCATGTGTGTTTAGCATTTTCACTAGTTAGAAAAAAGATATCATTATCAGCCATGTAAAAAGGCTGATAGCATCTTACCATTATAAATGTTCAGATGTGTCACTGAAATCCACTTGTTCTTGTTCTTTTGTCCTCTCTCTCCAGCTCCACACCAGTATATCCCAGAATCCTCTAGTGTCAGATCAGTGATGGTCACAGTAAAAACTCCTGCAGATTCATCATCCCTCAGAGAGAATCTGCCGTTACTGTTTGTTTCTGATGAAGCTTTGATACCCGATGTCTCACAGAGCGACGGGTCGCTTCCTTTGCACATGAACTTGATCTTGCTCTTCAAATCACTGTTATAATGGCAGGTGATGTTCAGATGCTCTCCAGTCACAGCAGACACGACAGACACTAAACCAGGGCATAAATGAGAGATTGAAGGATCTCCAAGTCTCTTTATGGCACAGCAGTACTGATGTCCATCCTTGAGTCTCAGATCTGTTATAGTAACAGTATGGGCTGTTTGATCAGATACTAGTGTAAATAATGTCAGCTGTTCTTTCACACTGTTTATCACGAGCCGCTCCGCTTACACACACTGATCATGGAATTAATATGAATTGAAAACTTCTTTCTATTACAGAAAGACCTGAACTTTAAAATCACTAACTGTCAAAAGATAATGCAAGCTGTAAATGTAACTGATTTGAAAAAATATAGACACACCGAAATTTTGAGGTGTAAGTTATGGGAAAAAAATTCTAAAATATAACTTTTAACTGCACAACTCAAATATATATATATATATATATATATATATATATATATATATATATATATATATATATATATATATATATATATATATATATATATATATATATATATATATTAGGGTGCATCAAATTTGAATGGGAAATTTTAATTTCAAAATATCAATTTGGCTGGTATTGCATTTTGTTCCAATTAACAACTTCAACTTTAAATGACTTTTGCAAAGTTTTGAGGAATTCCATTGAGATTTAGGGGTGCCACCTAACACATGAACTTTGGCGAAATTTCAAAAAATGTGCAATTTTTAGTCTAATTGCCAAAAGGTTGACCTGGAAATGTTGAGTACAGTGAACTTTTATACAGTAACATGTTCTATAGGGTTATCAAAGTAAAAGTTGTTTGTTTGAACCCTTTGGGCAACTTGGGCATTTCTCAGAATTCAACTTTCAAGATTCTCCATTCATTTGTCCTATAGACAAAATGAATGGAGGTCAATGGGACATGTTCACGTGGCATTACCCTGTTAATTTACTGTAACAATTACAATGCTACTCTCAATACACATGAGACATCTACAGTGGGGAGAACAAGTATTTGATACACTGCAGATTTATCAGGTTTTCCCACTTACAAAGCATGTAGAAGTCTAATTTTTATCATAGGTACTCTTCAACTGTGAGTGATGGAATCTAAAACAGAAATCCAGAAAATCACATTGTATGATTTTTAAGTAATTAATTTGCATTTTATTGCATGACATAAGTATTTGATACATCAGAAAAGCAGAACTTTGGTACAGAAACCTTTGTTTGCAATTACAGAGATCATACGTTTCCTGTAGTTCTTGACCAGGTTTGCACACACTGCAGGAATTTTGTCCCACTCCTCCATACAGACCTTCTCCAGATCCTTCAGGTATCGGGGCTGTCGTTGGGCAATACAGACTTTCAGCTCCCTCCAAACATTTTGTATTGGGTTCAGGTCTGGAGGCTGGCTTGGCCACTCCAGGACCTTGAGATGCTTCCTACGGAGCCACTCCTTAGTTGCCCTGGCTGTGTGTTTCGGCCGATCTTCAATGCTCTTACTGAGGGAAGGAGGTTGTTGACCAAGATATCGCGATACATGGCCCCATCCATCCTCCCCTCAATACGGTGCAGTCGTCCTGTCCCCTTTGCAGAAAAGCATCCCCAAAGAATGATGTTTCCACCTCCATGCTTCACGGTTGGGATGGTGTTCTTGGGGTTGTACTCATCCTTCTTCTTCCTCCAAACACAGCGAGTGGAGTTTAGACCAAAAAGCTCTATTTCTCTCTCATCAGACCACATGACCTTCTCCCATTCCTCCTCTGGATCATCCAGATGGTCATTGACAAACTTCAGATGGGCCTGGACATGCGCTGGCTTGAGCAGGGGGACCTTGTGTGCGCTGCAGGATTTTAATCCATGACGGCGTAGTGTGTTACTAATGGTTTTCTTTGAGACTGTGGTCCCAGCTCTCTTCAGGTCATTGACCAGGTCCTGCCGTGTAGTTCTGGGCTGATCCCTCACCTTCCTCATGATCATTGATGCCCCACGAGGTGAGATCTTGCATGGTGCCCCAGACCGAGGGAGATTGACCGTCACCTAGAACTTATTCCATTTTCTAATAATTGCGCCCAGCCTAGCATCCCAGCCTTGTGCAGGTCTACAATTTTATCCCTGATGTCCTTACACAGCTCTCTGGTCTTGGCCATTGTGGAGAGGTTGGAGTCTGTTTGATTGAGTGTGTGGATGGGTGTCTTTTATACAGGTTCTGAATTTTTGTTTTAGATTCCTTCTCTCACAGTTGAAGTGTACCTATGATAAAAATTACAGACCTCTACATGCTTTGTAAGTGGGAAAACCTGCATAATCGCCAGTGTATCAAATACATGTTCTCCCCACTGTATACTCCGAATATGTCATTGTCCACTCTAGAATACTGTTGATGTTAAGCTTAATAGTTTAGCTAACATAGATAGCTAACTGTGGTTAGCAAACTGTTGCTAGCTAACGTTAGCTAGATGTAATGAGCACCAAATACCTATAAATATGACTTAAATGACTTATGATAAATAAGTATACAAAGACAAAATTACAGATAATTATGTAATAATACATACCCAACACAGAAAGATCACCTCAAACAGAAAGATAATCTCAGTTTTCTTGAGCTGTAGTATTGTTTACCTCAGATCTCCATTGTGACCATTGAGCACTGTTAAGCACTTTATCCAACGAAACCAGATGTGCGGTGGCACCCCTAAATCATCATGTACTGGAAAAATATTTTGCATGTGTTGTTTCTACATATATTGGAACATTTTTAGCACCCAGCCATATCAAAATTCAAGAATTGTGTTTTTTGATGCACCCTAATATATATATATATATATATATATATATATATATATATATATATATATATATAACACAGCATGCCATGAAAAAGGCCGTGGCCGGAAACACTTTCAAGTCTAAGAATTATAATGTCCTTGAGTCTCATCCTTGAGAACAGCTTCTCTGTTAACAAAGACTGATAATGGAATAAATATAAAATGAAAAGGTATTTTACAACAGAAAGACCTGAACTTTTGTGTACAGATAATGTATACTTTGTGTTTTGAATGAGCGATTTCTCCATAACTGAGACAGTGTTGTGTGTGAGGAAGTGATGCGGGTCAGTGTCTGTGGTGTGAACACTCGCTTATCATCATCTGCAGAGGATACTGTGGTTTCTGTTCTCTCGCCTATTTATAACAGGTGATACAGCGCTCTCTCAGACACACACAGACCTCTCTAGTGTTACTGATATATTAGTTATGATTATATGTGTTTTACACCATATCTGTGTGCACTGTCCACTTCACTCATGCAGAATATTCTGACTTACCAGGTTTAATTTCCAGGTTAATCTTTTTTTTGTCATCATAATTTCCCAGTCCTGTCTTCACAGCACACCAGTATTTGCCTCCATCTTCTGTTCTCAGATCAGTGATGGTGACGGTGAAAACTTGTGATGTCGTGTCATCGGTCAGAGAGAATCGCTCGTCACTGGCTGTTGATCCAGATTCAACAACTTTGTCATTAATCAGTATTGGACACTCTCCTCTGCAGAGATATTTATTATATGTTTTATATCCAGACTCATAGGGACAGCGTATTTCAACTTGTCCTCCTTTATAACCAGTGAAAGTCAAGATCGCCATCGTCTCACACGCCAAGACTAAAAACATAAGAGAGAGAAACTCAGCTCAGAGCGAACATGGACCTGATTGAGAACAGGTGCTGCTTTAGAAAGACCCAGAAACACAGAATAAACTCTTACCTGACATGATGAGCAGGAGAAATATGAGAAGTTTATGATCCCAGATCTGGATCATTTTCTGCTTTATCTGTGAGCCGCTGGTGGCCTGTGTTATGCAGAGCTCTCTCTCTCTCTCTCTCTCTCTCTCTCTCTCTCTCTCTCTCTCTCTCTCTCTCTCTCTCTCTCTCTCTCTCTCTCTCTCCTCCTCCTCTCTATGAAATACAGTGTTTGCAGCTGGAGCTCCCTCTATTGACATCTTCATTGAATAAATCTTACATTTACATTTATTCATTTAGCAGACACAAATAAACTCAGTCTTGACTTAGAAAAGATTTAGGACTTTTAAGAACAAATATGTCTGATAATATATTTCATCAACACTGATCATAACTAAGAGACAACGTGCACCATTCAAAAATATAACATTGTGTTTAACCTGAATATTTGCTCACTTGGTGTCAGTATGATCTAATAATGACATTAGTGTCCATAATGAGAGGATGGAATTTTCAATATTACTTTGGCATTGTTCATTTTTCAAAGTTTGTCTTCATGTGGTGTTTGTCTGACAAAAATGAGAAAATGCAAAAAATGAAAAATGACAAAAGTGGCAGTAACTGCTAAACTGTTTTGCATTTATTCCACATACCGTATATATACCAGCCCGTTCTCATCCCAAGGCGTCATATACTGACGCTTTTGACATTTCGTCTACATCCAACGCACATGGCACCCTTTAGCGCAGGGTGACGCAGATAGATATGGGCCAGAAGGCGCCTCCTAGCGGTCTAACCCTAACCCTACCCCAGACCTAAACCTACCCATAACCGAACAAACCTATCTGCGTCACATATTGACGCTAAAGAGTGCCATGTGTGTTGGATGTAGACGAAATTTCAAAAGCGTCAGTATATGACGCCCTAGGATGAGAATGTGTTGCAAATGCTGATACACCTGCACTTGCTACAGCGCAGGCCTACAAACATGCTAACAGTGGAAACAAGTCAAGAAGTAAACAATTTACTAGTCACTAGTCACAACTAGCAGGTAATCGGGGTCATCACTAACAGCTCATCTAGATGAGGATATGCAACTTCCATGAATCCTTTCAAATATAATAACATACATTCACACAGCATTAGAATACAGTTGGCAATCCTGTATTTGAGTCCTTAATAAAGTTACACTTACGTTTACATTTACTTACTCACACTGTTCAGTTATTTTCAAGACCCATAAACCAGGTTATTCAGTAAAACTGTGCTTTGTGAACAAGCTCTGCGCATTGCATGTGTGATTTTGGTAACTTACAGAGACGTACACAGTAAAAACCCCAGTGTTAAATCAACACTGCTCAGAGCACATATGGTCCCACTCTACAGAGTGTTAAAATTAACACTGAAGCAGTGTTAAAGTTAATGAGATAATTAAGTTAACACTGAAGCAGTGTTGAAGTTAATGAAATAATTAAGTGATTAATTAAGTGATGATTGGCCATTAGTGGTGACACCTGATGATAACAAGCAGACTCACTGAAGGAAAGAGAAACAAGAACAGAAAAAAGAAACACAAGAACTACTGACTTCGAGCCATTATTGCACTTATTATTTTACCAGTTTGACTTTATTTCTGTCATACATCTACACACGGTCTTATTTAGATTTAACAGAAGTTTAGATGGTAATGTTTTATGGAATGTTTCGTTTCATGTCACCATTATGGTGGTCAGTTGTTGCTTTAGTTGGGCTCTTGACACTTTATTATTTAACATTAGTATTTCTCTGGCTGTTCCAACTCTGTGCTTATAAAACATATGTGTTGAGGCAAGAGAAACTATGACTTTGGCTGTGTTTCCTGAAAGCATCGCAAGCCTAATTTGATCGTACAGACCATTTGTTGCAGTTGGTCTGCAATCAAGTTAAGTTTAAGATGCTTTTGGAAATGCAGTCCTGGTTATGTTTCAATGATGAAATTACTAGTGACCTGATTCAATAATGTCACCCAGCATTATAAACTGATTATCTAATTGTTTTATTAATTTTTCACTACAGAAGTTATTTCCAGCAATATTTGAATGATCTGAAAGATTTACACACAGACATCAAGAATCTACATATGAATCTCAACAATGGTGACAATCAAACAAATGTTTAATGTTGCAGTGCATGATGGGAGCCACCAATCAGAACGCATCAATGGCTGACATCATGCATTGCAGCATGAATAAATTATGCAGCTGAATTGTCCTGTAATTTTCATTGTTTTTTCTGTTTGCTTTTATTTTGCTATTGTTTTGTTCTGACTTTAGTAGCTTGTTTTGTGATGTTCAGAGTTGATCTGTTTGTCACTAGTTTGTTTATTGTCACCATTGTTGAGACTCATATGCTGATTCTTGATGTCTGTGTGTTTAAACACAATAACTTCTTTGCTCAAAGTATTTTCAAAATTTTTGATATTGCTGTTGGATCTCAAACTGTAGAATCTCAGAGCTACAATCACCAATACTAAAACGAGACATCAAGCATATAGTCAAATATTTAGACTCTGAATTACATCAGTGAATCAGGACACTACATGATGATAATGTCATTATCAAAACATATTGTGAGCAGGTCATGTTTTCTCTTGCAGTAACAAATGTGCTTTATAAACACAATGATGGACCAGTCAGAGAAAAACTAATATTAACAAAATGAAAAGAGTCAAGAGCCCAACTAAAGCAAACACTGACCACCATAATGGTAACTTGAAAAGAAAAATTCCATAAAATATTACCGTCTAAACTTCTGTTGAATCTCAAGAACTTTTGTCGATGTATGACAGAAATAAAGTCAAACTGGTAATAATAAGTGCAACAATGTGTAATGACTCGAAGTCAGTAGTTCTTGTGTTTCTCTTTTTTCTGTTATTGTTTTTTCTCTTTCCGTCAATGATTCTGCTTATTAACATCAGATGTCACCACTAATGGCCAATCATCACTTAATTAATCACTTAATTATTGCATTAACTTCAACACTGCTTCAGTGTTAACTTAATTATCTCATTAACTTCAACACTGTTTCGGTGTTAATTTTAACACTCTGTAGAGTGGGACCATATGTGCTCTGAGCAGTGTTGATTTAACACTGGGGATTTTACTGTGTAGATGTCTTTGTGTCATCTAGGTTTCAGATCCACTGTCCTTCACCGGAGGTGCTTGCGTCAGTTTTGTACTGTTCAGTTCTTCACGTGACTCAAATGCTTCCACTCAGATTTAAAAGATGCAGTCCATTCATTTCAGGTAAGCATTGTCACTCCACCCCATACCTACTCTGATTGGCTCGATTGCCTTTCACATGATAAGAAATGTTCGTAGTCGGTGCTGGACGGAGTAAATATCTGCTGTCCAGTTTCACAAAGCTTTCATTATAATCATATAATTAAAAAAAATAAAATAAATAAAAACAACAACAACAACAAAAAAAAAAAGTATCTCGCAATGTCCCTAAAATAATAGTTTTGCTAAATTAGGCTGATCTTTAGACTTAGGCACGGACAACCCAGCAACATTTAAAGGTAAGGTATAGGCAATAGCAAGCTAGCTTTGAAAGCATGAGATCCCACCCTCCCTTCAGAACGTCTCCAAAGCCACACCTCCTGCAAAACACATGAAGGCGAACAGCCAGAGCAAAGCCTGCAAAGGCCTGCAAAGTGTCACGAGAAATGGTGTTAATTTACCTCAGTTTCAAAGCACATTCAATTACAATAAGAATGAGGGTAAATAACTTATAGAGCTCTAGTTGTACCACCTGACTGTTGCAGATTCATTTCAGCGTTGATAAAGTTGACAGAAACGCATAAAGGAGAACAGCATCGGGTAGAACGTCACGGGTAGCCATCTCATTATTACAGTTAGGCCATGGCGAGCTGGTTTTTTTGGTTCTGGAGGAACTGTAAAGGCGTCTGCTGTTTCGTTTGTGCTGCTCTGTGACTGACGTCTGTCTACAGTGTGATGTCTGTGCGAGGTATGGTAACACATGTGTTGACAGGCAGGTAGGGCATCATATAGGACCGAATGCAATGATTGAAAGAACATTTTTTGGTCTTGAGATTTCCACAGAAGATATATGTACATTTTTTTAAACATTAAGACCACTTCTATTATTGATTGCTATCAGGATTTGAAGAGAGTTTCAACCAGAATAACAAATAGTGTTTATGATAAAAATTGCCGATCCTACCTATAAACAAACATTTATAGGATAATTATCCACAGCTGGAGGGTCAGATCTTCAGGTAGAGGAATGAATTATGAATGAAATTATTCAGTAAATATGATTACTTCATAATATGGCAAAGGAAATAAAAAAAGATACATCAGTATCATTTTAATTTAAATAACATGGCAAAACTTCTAGGTGTTTGTTATGTAGTCCACTGAGGCAAGTTGTAGTTGAGAACTCATGTGCAGTTTATTCAAAGATCAACTAAAAATGATGAAAACATTGACTTGATATTAACATGACACAAAAACACTTGGCATAAATATAAATACACTAACAAAAAAAACAACAACATACATTGCGTAAATGGGGGTGTTTCATTAATAATATTATTATTAGTGTTTTTGTTTTTGTTAATAATTGCTCAAATACCAAATACAAATTTATTTAATTTCCGCACTTGCGCGTGTGTGTGTGTGTGTGTGTGTTTGAGAGAGAGAGAGAGAGAGAGAGAGAGAGAGAGAGAGAGAGAGAGAGAGAGAGAGAGAGAGAATATGACTGGTGTTGTTTATTGTAAGTGTTTGTTGCCTTCCACCTGCACTGTCTCTTCCTTTGTCTCCTCCTCTAATGGGCCTACCCTCTTCACCACCTTCTCTGGCCAGCATCCTCTAACCTGGCCTTTATAGGGGACTCTCCTCTCAGGGCGAATGAGAGGATGCTAAATTACTTTTTACCTGACATCTTTGAAAGAGAAAGACAGATGCAATGATTAATGCATCCATGGCCAGGATATAATTATAAAATATGACATGATTTTAAAAGTGACCTATAACATCGACTATGTAATTCACTTTAATTTATTTAGTGCTAATAAAATTATTAAGCCTATTTGGAGAGAGAGATATTTATTATGTGACAATATGTCAGTCATCGTGTGATAACGAAAATATGACCAGGCCTAGACGACTTGTTCTGAGCAGGTGTTGTCAGTGAACAGGCTGTAAAACTGCTGGCTAAGTTACAGACACTCATGAAAAACTGATGCTGATTATCTGTGAAACATTCTCTAACAGCAGTCAAGTTGTCACTGTTTGTGTCAAACAAGTTGTGAATTTATTGTAACATTAAAACAAGAGATCATGACTTACTCTGTGTTCAAAGTGATGCTCGGAGCTCAGAGTTGTTTCCTCTCTGGGGGAACGAAACGTTCGGAAGACGTTGTAGTAGAATCACATGAACAATTCCATGATATGCTTTTTTTCATTGGTTGTTGTGTTAAATCTTATCCAGATACAATAGTGCTCTTTCTGATTGGCTATTGTGTTGCCCCTTTCTTTTTTTGATTGCCTGGACTAAGAACTCCAGGGGAGGTGCGCTTGATTCCTGCCGGTTCCTAGTGAGAGCGGCGCGGCCAGAGAAGTTTTGGGCGCTGCGCATATTAAATATATTATAAATAGTTTTTCCGTGTGAGAAATACAATGTGTGGCGGGAGTGCATGACAAAAGACCGAAATGAGTGACAGTTGAGAGCTCTGATTTTTACAATTCAATTCTCTTGCCATTGTGGGATGTAGGCTAAAGTTGTATTTTCTGTGCATTATAGTAAAGACAACTCTGGACACATTTCCCACCATGCATGCCTATGAAAGACAGATCATGCATGCCAATCAGAGTAAGAATGGGGCGGAGCCACACATCACATAGACTCTAGATCTGTTGGATGCATCGCGTCAAGTATGACCAGACCTTACAGTTCTCTTACGAGAGGTTCTCTCGTATTGCGTAGTTGCTTACGCTACGGGAAAGCCTTTCTTTCTCGAGATACTGAAGCCAAAAATTATCCTTAATTTTTTTAATCTTGTCAACGCAGTGCGGCAGCCTGCAGACCTAGGGCAAGCTTACTAGCGTGCCCATTGGCTGCCCTGCGGCAACTGCAGCAGCCTACCGCTGAGCCCTTGGCGTGACGTCACGACCAATGAGCGCGCTTGGCGCGCTTAATGCGTCACAGCCCGCGAAAAGGGGTGTGGCTTAGCGTATATAAACAGGGCTCGGAGGCTGCTTCTCTGATTTCTGTCTTTTCAGCGAAGCTCTACGCATCGCTGCTCTCTGAGGAAGCCGCCGTCGAATCAAGCGACCAGCACGCCGAGGATCTCAGCCTGAGGACGCCGGCCGCCTTCGCCGCCTTCAGCTTTCCCTGCCTGCTTCGCTATCCGGCGAATATATCCTTTTACTGCTCTGTGTTGTATGTGTTTGTGTGTTCGCCCCGCGACACACTTTGCATCTAAAAGAGCGCGAGGCGTTGTTGCAAATGCCTCGCTCATCCTGTGGCTCGTGCAGAGCCGCGCTCAGCGACGGAGACCGCCACGTGATCTGCGCTCTCTGCCTGGGTTTCGACCACGCAGCCCGCGCCCTTCACGGGCGGCTGCGAACAGTGTGAGGACTTGCCGATGTCGACCCTGCGGGCTCGACTCGCCATGTTTCACGATCCTCCACCTTCTCCGGCTGCCTCTTCCGGGCCGCGTAAGAAAAAACGCCGCTCTCAAAGGCCTTCCGAGCCGGTGGTTATAGCTGAGCGCTCGCCGGAGCCCCTCCCGCGAGCCTCGCTCTCTCCTTCTCCCCCGCCCTTCACCGACGCGCAGCGGCCGGCCTCTGCCCGCACTGCCGTCGCCTCAGGGGATGAAGCAGACCAGCTGGTTACTCCCCTCTGTCAAGCCGCGCAAACGGCGCCGCTCACAAGGGATGTCAGAACGGACGGTCACGGGCTATAGCTTCCTTTACGTTACAAGGAAGCTACCCCCCCCGGATGACGCACGCCCTCTCCCCCTCTGTTCGAGCCGCGCAAGGCGCCGCTCACAAGGGATGTCAGAAGTAGACGGTCACGGGCTGGCTTCCTTTACGTTATAAGAAAGCTACCCCGCGTCTCGGTCGCGCGCGTCACTCTCCGGCCACCTCCGTTTCTCACACATTTCTCAGTCCCCTCCTAGCTCAGGCGACTAGAAATATCTATATTGCAGTAAACGAGCCTGTTATACACGCACGCCTGCAAACAAACGATGTCACAGCACATAATGACATCTTCCCGCTCTCTCTCCCTTTGTTCGAGCCGCGCAACTGCGCCGTTCTCAAGGGATATCAGAGCGGACGTCACGAGCACCGGCGAAAGGAGGAAGAGAGAGTGTTTACGTCCCGCTTAGGCCGGACTCCCTCCAATCCTCGCATATTTCTCAGTCCCCTCTAAGTTCAGGCGGCTGGAAATACTATTATTGCAGTAAACGAGCCTGTTGTAATACACGCGCGCCTGCAAACAAACGCTCGGTCATATGCTCGCACTGACTGGAAGCTCATGTGTGCCCCTGTGGCTCAGTGGCAGAACATTAGACTTCCGCACCAGAGACCCGTGTTCGAATCCGGCTCTGGCAGCAGAAAAACTTTTTTCTGCTTGCTTCTCTCGAGCTCGCGGCCAGCTTTCTTACATACAGAAAGCAAACCCGCATCTCACGGGATACAGATTTCTCAGTCCCCTCTAAGTTCAGGCGGCTGGAAATACTAATACTGCAGTAAACGGGCCTGTTTTAATACACGCGCGCCTGCAAACAAACGCCGAAACGAAACACGACGCTCGGTCATATGCTTGCACTGACCGGAAGCTCATGTGTGCCCCTGTGGCTCAGTGGCAGAACATTAGGCTTCCGCACCAGAGATCCGTGTTCGAATCCGGCTCTGGCAGCAGAAAAAAAAAAAAAAAAACTTTTTTCTGCTTGCTTCTCCGAGCTCGCGGCCGGCTTTCTTACATACAGAAAGCAAACCCGCATCTCAAGGGATACATATTTCTCAGTCCCCTCTAAGTTAGGCGGCTGGAAATACTAATGCTGCAGTAAACGGGCCTGTTTTAATACACGCGCGCCTGCAAACAAACGCCGAAACACGACGCTCGGTCATATGCTCGCACCAACTGGAAGCTCATGTGTGCCCCTGTGGCTCAGTGGCAGAATTTTACTGGAGAACCGTGTTCAAATCCGGCTCTGGCGGCAGAAAATATTTTTTCTGCTGTCTTCTCCGAGCTCGCGGCCAGCTTTCTTACATACAGAAAGCAAACCTGCATCTCACAGGATGGTGCTTGAGTATTATGAGCGTCTAAACATATGAGCCATCAAAGCATTTGCTCTATAACGCCGATGGTGTTACAAGTGTAGAAAATGTGCCCACTCCCATGTGCTCACTGCTACACACAAACACGGTCCCCATGGTAACGCGTTCAGAGCGCTCTCTCATAAAGCGGTCACACGCCGCTCGAGTAATAAGTGTAGTAAATGTGCCCGCAACTCTGTGCTCACATCTACCTGTAACTCGCTCTGCCACTCGGTTACCCCGGGCAACAGCGGCTCAAGCCGAGGGTGTTATAAGTGTAGAAAATGTGCCCACTCCCATGTGCTCACTGCTTCACACAAACATGGTCCCCATGGTAACGCGCATAGAGCGCTCTCTCATAAAGCGGACACAAGCCGCTCGAGTACTAAGTGTAGTAAATGTGCCCACAACTTTGTGCTCACACCTACCCGCTGCTCGCTCTGCCATTCAGTTACCTCGGGTCGCACACCCTCTAAGCTCCCAAACTCTGGCCGTGTCATAAGTGTAAACTCTGCGCCCGCTCAGGTGCACGCGCACTCACTTTTAGACATTACAATCCCCACGCCGCTTTCGCGCCAGGGGTGTTTGTCAGCAAATCGCGCTCCATCCTCTGGGACCGAGCTACCGAACGCTGTACAGCCGGCCAATACTGTTTACCAGCCCCCGTGTTCGAGCACCAGCGGCGCGCACGCCGCTCCATCCTCTCTGATACAGGTTCCCCAATCCCGCGCAGCGCGGCGATCTGAACCCAGAGACCATTCGACCCCTAGCTATGCATGCGGAAGCATGGGAAGCTATTCAGGGCGCGTCAGAATGGGTGCTGAGTACTATAAAACACGGCTATTCGCTTCAATTCGCTCGTCGCCCTCCGCGCTTTCTAGCACAGACGGAGACGAAAGTGAGTTCAGAAGCTGCGCACCTGCTTCAAGCCGAAATAGCGAAGCTACTGCGCAAAAGGGCTATAGAACAGGTTCATCCTTCTCTAAGCGAGTCGAGCCTTTACAGCCGCTACTTCCTCGTACCCGAGAAGGACGGAGCGTTAAGACCTATTTTAGATCTGAGACATCTGAACAAAGCCCTCATGAGACGGCCGTTCAAAATGATCACAACCAGAAAATCCTCGCGCAGATTTGCCCAGGAGACTGGTTTATCTCTCTCGATCTAAAAGACGCATATTTTCAGATCCAGATAACTCCCCGTCACAGGCCATTCTTGAGATTCGCCTTCAACGGTCGAGTATATCAGTACACAATCCTGCCCTTCGGCCTGTCTTTGGCACCCCGTACATTACGAAATGCATGGACACGGCTCTCGCTCCCCTGAGAAAACAGGGAATGCGAATACTGAATTATCTGGACGATTGGCTTATTCTAGCGCTGTCAGAGACGGAACTTGTGTCTCACGGAACAGCGCTTCTCAGCCATCTGGAGGAGCTGGGTCTCTCGGTCACTGGACCAAGAGCTCGCTATCGCCCCGTCAGTCAATTTCCTTCTTGGAATAGAACTGGACTCGGTGGCTATGACGGCCAGACTGTCGGAGCAGCGCGCGCGCCGCATCCGCCTCCTCGCCGCATCCCTCCAAATAGGCAGCCGGGTTCCGCTGAGGACATTCCAGCGTATCCTGGGGCATATGGCCTCAGCTGCAGCAGTGCTCCAGCTGGGCTTACTGCGCATGCGCCCGCTTCAACGCTGGCTGAAAGCGCGCGTGCCCCACCGAGCCTGGGCGGCCGGCGGCTTGCGAGTCAGAGTGAATCAGAGCTGCTTTTCAGCCCTGCAGCCCTGGCTGGCAGCCGAATGGAATCACACAGGAGTGACTATGGGAGTGATTTCACACCGGAAAGTTGTCTCGACAGACGCTTCCAACCTAGATTGGGGAGCGCTCTTCGAAGGCAGACCGGTCTATGGCCGCTGGTCAGACCAGGAGAATCTCCTACACATAAACTGTCTAGAGATGCTCGCGGTCGAGAAAGCTCTCAAACACTTCCTCCCATTCCTCCACGGTCACCATGTTCTAGTCCGCACGGACAATACTTTGGTAGTGGCCTATGTGAATCGCCAGGGCGGTGTCAGATCAGACGCTCTGCACCCTGGCGGAACGCCTCCTCGTGTGGGCTCAGCACTCTCTGCGCTCGCTGAGAGAGCCGCGCATGTGCCTGGCCACCTGAACGAGGGCCCCGACAGACTGTCCAGGGACAGCGTTCCCCCTGGGGAGTGGTCTCAACACCCCCAAACAGTCCAGTCACTGTGGCGCCGTTTCGGCAAAGCGAAAGTCGACCTTTTTGCGTCAAAAGACAACGCTCATTGCCCAGAGTTCTTCTCGAAGAACGAGGACACGCTGGCCCAGACCCGGCCCAGCGGCCCGCTGTATGCTTTTCCCCCGGTCTCTCTGCTGCCTCAGGTCATCAAGAGAATCAGGGAAGCGCGCCACACAGTGCTCCTCTTAGCCCCATACTGGGAGAACCAAGCTTGGTTCCCGGATCTAATACAGCTGGCAGACTCAGCCCCCTGGCCGATACCGGTGAAGAGAGACCTTTTCTCTCAAGCCCGCGGCTCGATATGGCATCCCCATCCAGAGCGCTGTCTCTGCATGCGTGGAGCCTCAACGATTACACGCTGATCTGCCAGACGGGGTCATGAACACGATCATACAATCTAGAGCCCCCTCTACGAGGCGGCTCTACATGTCGAAATGGTCAGTGTTTAACAGATGGTGCACTGCTAAGGGGCTCGATCCACAGACATGTGGGGTATCGCGAGTACTGTGTTCCTTCAAGAGTTACTGGACGCGGGCAGGTCCCCCTCCACGCTCAAAGTCTATGTCACGGCCATTTCAGCGCTCTCTGTTCAGAGCTGGGCCGCGCATTAGGAAGGAACGAGTTCGTCATCCGCTTCCTTAGAGGAGCCAGGAGGATGAACCCCCCGCGACCCCCCTCGGTTCCTATGTGGGATCTTTCACTGGTCTTGGAGGCCCTGAAAGCGCATCCCTTCGAACCCTTGGAAACTGTGGATATGAAATACCTCACGCTCAAAACCGTTTCTCTGTCTTCAGTCAAACGAGTGGTGGAACAGCTCTTTGTTTCGTTTGGCGGGCGCACCAAGGGTCTCGCCGCCTCGAAACACAGCCTGTCCAGATGGATAGTGGACGCTATTGCTGCTGCTTATGCGTCTAAAGACCTGCAGTGCCCATTGGGCATTCAAGCTCACTCCACCAGAGGCATGGCCTCGTCGTGGGCGTGGTCCAGCGGGATTCCCATTCATGACATTTGTGCAGCGGCAGGCTGGGCCTCCCCCTCCACATTTGTTAGGTTTTACAACCTGGATGTTCCCGCCTTGCAGGCGAAAGTGTTATCAGTCTAAGTCTCGCGTATGCCAGCCCACTATCTGTGCGCGGGCTACGTTGTGTGATTTAGCTCTACTGGTTGAGTTGCACTATGCAGGGAATTGTCAGTTCGGACCGGCCGTGCCGCTCCTTACCCCCTAGTGTGTGCTTATGTACGGCGCTAGCCCTCTTCGGGCCGCCCGGCTCTCTGCTATCACGTTCCCCGGGCTCTCCCTGGGACTCATTCAGTGGATGCTGGGCGCGCACGGCGTTGACAAGGGCGTTCCCGTAGCGTAAGCAACTACGCAATACGAGAGAACCTCTCGTAAGAGAACGTTTCGGTTACTCACGTAACCTCTGTTCTCTCTAGAAGAGGGAACGAGTATTGCGTAGCCCGCCGTGCTCGCACCACGAGCTCATTTCGCTTCATGCGACAGAAACCAGAGAAGCAGCCTCCGAGCCCTGTTTATATACGCTAAGCCACACCCCTTTTCGCGGGCTGTGACGCATTAAGCGCGCCAAGCGCGCTCATTGGTCGTGACGTCACGCCAAGGGCTCAGCGGTAGGCTGCTGCAGTTGCCGCAGGGCAGCCAATGGGCACGCTAGTAAGCTTGCCCTAGGTCTGCAGGCTGCCGCACTGCGTTGACAAGATTATAAAAATTAAGGATAATTTTTGGCTTCAGTATCTCGAGAAAGAAAGGCTTTCCCGTAGCGTAAGCAACTACGCAATACTCGTTCCCTCTTCTAGAGAGAACAGAGGTTACGTGAGTAACCGAAACGTTTTATTTACGTCGCCATCTTTGATATTACTTTAGTCACTATCACTATGGTTATTGTTGATCTGACATATGTCTTAGTTTTCTTGTTAATACAGACCGTGTTTTTCCATTCCACCAGGCTGCATTTCCATGGTTTTCAATGTAAACACAAGACAGACATCTTTAATCAATAATCGATCTGGCTCGTGTCTCGCTTCATGGCACGGCTTTCCAAAAAAACGTGGAGCTCAAGTTAAAAGAAGTTCAACTTATAAAAGATATGTCTCTAGATCTTGCATTTTTTTCCCCCGTTCCACTTCCTGTGTATCATGTTTTTAACAGTGAAAATGCTCATGGATTCAGATATGTAACCATACAGTGTCACACACACTGTGTGTGGCCTGAAACAAGAGAAAAAAGAGATGAGCAAGGACATGGTCAACAGGAAAGATGATTAGAATCCACAAATTAACGGTTACAAACAGATTGAGATCAAACTCAAACAGATGCATGATGAAACTCACTTCTCTATTTGGTTTCATATCTCTGCTGGGCAGATGCTCGGTCAGGCCTTGAACGACATCTCTGGGCTGCTTTACTGTTTTATGACAACAGGTTTATTGTTTTGTGGAAAAATGTATTAATGACCTTTGTTTTGTGACACTGAAGTCTAGTTTGACTATGAAAATAAGAGGTAATATAAATTATTTGTGAGAAAGACGGTTACCTTCTTTCGTTTGTCTCCATCTGAAGTACATGAAGAGAGAGAATCCAAAGCCTGTCAGGATCCCTATGACCACCAACATGATGAACATGGTAAAACCTGGTAAAAAAAGACAACAAAACAATGTGAATATGACTTTAAATGTCCTATTTTTAAGGAAACTTGAGAAAAAACGTCCATGGACAGGCATTCAAAAGTTTAAGCAACTGAACTCATCATACCTGACTTAGTTTGAGGTGCCACTGTATTATTAGATGATGAGAAATTCAATAGCACTGAAGGTGGTGTTGTTGAGGATGATAAAGGAAACACAGATGTGACGGGTCTGATAGATGCACTATCTTCAGTCGCTGGTTTACTGGTGTAAACTGAAGCTGTTGTGGTTGGTTTCGATGACGTCCTCGCTGATGTGACTAAAGCACAAATAATCATTAGGTTTAATGCATGACAGTCTGATGTTTATTGCAGGTATGACGAGAATGCAAAATTATAAGATTAAGCAAAGCTTTTTATATATTAAGCATGCATTTTCAGAATATATATAGTTTAATTTTCACAGTCTAATAATGACAGAAGATCATATGATCTCTTTGTACTTTCCCCTGTACGTGTGACCAGCCATGTGTGTTTAGCATTTTTACTATAAATACATCATTATCAACCATGTAAAAAGGCTGATAGCATCTTACTTTCATTACTTATGTTCAGATGTGTCACTGAAATCCACTTGTTCTTTTGTCCCGTCTCTCCAGCTCCACACCAGTATATCCCAGAATCCTCTAGTGTCAGATCAGTGATGGTCACAGTAAAAACTCCTGCAGATTCATCATCCCTCAGAGAGAATCTGCCGTTACTGTTTGTTTCTGATGAAGCTTTGATAGTCTATGTCTCACAGAGCGACGGGTCGCTTCCTTTGCACATGAACTTGATCTTGTTCTTCAAATCACTGTTATAATGGCAGGTGATGTTCAGATGTTCTCCAGTCACACCAGACATGACAGACACTAAATCAGGGCATAAATGAGAGATATAAGTGTCCCAAATTCTCATTAATTCTATACTGCATCCTTGAGAGATGTTTTATCTGATTCAATCTAATCTAATTTAAATCATGTCAGCACTGAAGCTGTCTCATATGGAGTAGACCGAGCGGCGTTACTGCAGCTGTGGCTGCCATATGCCCCAGGAGCCTCTGAAACTGTTTCAGTGGGACCGCTGACCTGCCTTGAAAGGACTTGAGGCAATTGAGCACTGACTGGACGCGCTCCTCCGTGAGGCGCGGGGTCTGACCGACCGAGTCCAACTCCATACCGAGATATGAGTTCCTCTGCATGGGGCAGAGTTTGCTCTTGTCCCAGTTGACCTAAAGCCCCATCCGACTGAGATGCCGGAGCACCATGTCCCTGTGTTCGCACAACAGATCCCACGAGTGAGCTATTATGAGCCAGTCGTCGAGATAGTTGAGAATGCGAACGCCATGTTCTCTCATGGGAACAATGGCCGTCTCCGCGACTTTCGTGAAAGACACGGGGTGACAGGGCCAGTCCGAAGGGTAGGACCTTGTACTGATATGCTCGACCCTCGAACGCAAAACGTAGAAACGGTCTGTGTCAAGGAAGAATCGAGACATGAAAATACGTAAGTTCAGGTCGATCGCTGCAAACCAATCACGGGGACGGATGCACTTGAAGATGCGTTTCTGCTTCAACATTTTGAACGGGAGCTTGTGCAGGGCCCGATTCAAAACTCGCAGGTCCAGGATTGGTCGTAACTCCTTGGGTACAATGAAGTAAGGGCTATAAAACCCTGACCTCATCTCGGCTGGAGGGACCGGCTCGATCGCGTCCTTCGCCAGCAGGACGCCGATCTCTTTCCTCAGGACAGGGGCATCGTATCTCCGCACATGGGTGAAGCGGATGTCCCTGAACCTGGGAGGCCGGCGGGCAAACTGAATTGCATAGCCGAGCCGGATGGTATGGGTGAGCCACCGGGACGGCCTGGGAAGCGCTAGCCAGGCTTCAAAGAACCGTACCAGTGAACCCAGCTGGACCACCGGGGTGGGGCAGCGTGGTGGAAGGCAGGGACTCGACTCCGGAGGCATTGAAGCAGCTGAGAGTGGGGTCTGGGTGTGCGGAACAACACCAGCCTGCTTCCACGAGGGGGCAGACTTCAGGGAAGGCCCGGAGGCGTTTGGCTGCTTGTTGTCCAGAGGCGAAGGCAGGAGGGGATACGAGGAACGAGGCCCGAGGGCGTCGAGACCAAGTTTCTGACCCTCCTTGCCCAGCGGGAGATGAGAGTGATGAGGCCGGGGCAGAACAGAAACAAAATGGAACCAAAGATTCTCCACCCGGCCCTCCTCCGGGGGAAGGAGTGGTGCAGACACGCACTCCTGGAGAGCAGCAGTCACATCCTCTGGGTCTCCCATAGGGTTGCTTCCCTCTCCTCTTGTCTGGAGGTTTAGACGAACTCCGAGCGGGCTGGGCAGCTCTCTTGCGGCCGGCACCCTGCTGCCTAGGTGGAATCAGCTGCTTAGGCTGGGCAGAGACAGGAGGACGCCCTCGGCGACGAGCAGCCAGAGGAGCAGCTCGCGAAGACTGGGCAGCAGCAGCATGTCTCCGGGGCATGATGTGCTTGATGACCTCCGACTGCTTCTAGGTGGCGGAGAACTGTTGGGCATTGCTCTCCACCGCGTCGCCGAAGAGGCCACCCTGGGAAATGGGGGAGTTCAGCAACTTCAGGACTCCCTCATATCGGTCAGGGTGAGCTTCAGGTGTCGCTCCTGGACCACGAGTGTGAACAGCGCCCGGCCCAGGGAACGTGCGGTGACTTTCGTCCGTCGCCGTACACAGCTCTTGGAGCACCCCTGGGTCGGTACCATCCTCCTGCATGTCACTGAGCGCTTTGGCCTGGTGGACCTGGAGAAGTGCCATGGCATGCAGGGCAGAAGCAGCTTCTCCACACACACTGTAAGCCTTTCCAGTCAGACTGGAAGAGAACCTACATGCGCGGAAGGGGATCGTGGGGTGGACGCGATCTTGGGACACAATTGCATCGCCACAGATCGCCCTTGTATCCCTTCACTGCCCCGCCATCAAGAGTGGTGAGGGAGGAGGAGGGAGTTGTTCTGTGTCGGGCCGCCAGAGGGGCCGTCCACGATCTCGTCACCTCGTCATGCACCTCCGGAAAGAAAGGCACTGAGAACCAGCACGGCCCGCCCCGAGATACCAATCATGACTCATTCATGAGCGCTGCCTCAGAGTGCCTCAGAGTGCCTCAGAGATCATCAACCGGTGGCAGATATTGACTACATCCAGAAACACACGGGTGAAACGTCATCCTGAAAAGAACGCGATCTTCACTCGTGTTGCTCTTTCAGAAACGCTCTCTTATTGTGCTGAAGCACACAGGGATCAACGTGGCGACACAGCGGCAAGCCCACTGTGTGCACTCAACTGGATACCAGCTGTGACAACAGCTCTTTGAAAGAAGCAGACCTCGTGAAGTAACAGCCGTTACCAGGGAGACTCACGAAGATCACTGAAACGCCATAACACCAACACAGAGAGGTCTTGAAACAGCAGACTCATTGAGCTTGTGGAAAACACTATCCGAATGCTCATTCACTCAGAGGACACAACCGGTCGGCTCCGAAGCAGAAAGCGATTTGTGTATTCTCGCGCTTCCGTTTTATACCCGCACTGGCAGGCGAGGCGCGGAATGCAAATCTTGCATGCCAATGTTCATTGGCTCATTTTAGTTTCACTCGAAGGCAATTGGTCTCCCTAGCGTGATCCCAATTCGTTTGGTAACTCCTACTGACGTGACGTAGGAGTGAATGAACGGAACGGAACTCTCTAGTGCTGTGCACTTCCCGCGAGACTCCGCCCACACGCTGTTCTGATTGGCTGTGATTTTTGATTGACGTTGTGGCGTCTCATAGTCGTATAACGATATATATCGCGATAGAGACGTAATCAATATCAATAAAAAATGCATTCGGTCATGTAACAGTATGGTTGCGCCATATCATTGTCTCGTGTTGGATTCTTCAGTAGCCTAACAACCGGCGTGGAGTGATAAGTGGAAAATGAGTGCTGCAGCGATTGTTGATAAAACAGGAAAAGTCAGCTCGCCAGTATGGCAGTTTTTTGGATTTTATAAGTCTGACCGTAGTCAGGCCAATATCGTCTGCAAATTATGCAAGACCGGCGTCGGTTTCTCTATGTTTATATTTAACACTTTGCACTATTTTATATTCTACACTTTATTAAGCATTTCTTACGTATTCTTTAATTTTGCACCTTAATGTTAAGAGATAATTGTTAAGTGTTCATTGTGATTTTAGACTTATGTTTACACTTTAATTATTTGAGTGTTTTCCATGGTTGTGTTGACATTTCTGCCTTTATAACTGAGGGTATTATAATCAGAGGAAGGTTAAGTTTGCAATAAAAAATGTTTAATGTAATATATTTGTCTCCTGGTTCTTATTTTAAATAGGTCATAATAATTATCGTTATCGACCGATATGAAACACTTATATCATGATACAGTTTTCAGCCATAGTTTCTGTTATCTCGCCTCTTTACATCTTTACAACACGTGATACAATACACTCTCAGACACACACAGACCTCTCTAATGTTACTTATATATTAGTTATGATTATATGTGTTTTACTGAGAACAGGCGCACTCCACTCCCAAATCGTTTATGGGTGCGAGTTATAAAGAAGTTATCAAATAAAGATGAAAAACCGCACTCTCTAGTTATATCTCATATACTTATTTATACCATGTCCACACAGACGCGTTTCAGCCTAAGCCATCATCGGTGTGTGGTGTGAAACACCAAAAGGATTGCTTTTTAAACATCACAGGTGAACCCCATTAACGTCATCAAATCATCTGCACCATCAGGTGCATCAGGTTACCAACATTGTAGAAACACACAAGGAATAACACAACAAAACAGGCCATATATAATGCTCACATGTAATCCTTATGAACAATTACCAAAAAACAAAAAGACAAGAGTAAAAAAGCAAGAAAATAATAATAAAAGAAAAAAAAAAGAAGAAAAAATTAACAAATTAAATAAATTGAACACAAATTTAAACATAATTAAATTGATTAAATTGATTTCAGATTAAATTGTTTCACAAGAAACATTTTAAAGCCAATTCTTCATTTAAACCATTGGGGTATACTGTTAAGCGTATAAATCCAAAAAGCCTCTCATTGAAGGAGATAGTTCTCCCTATCTCCACCCCGTTGAAGAGATTTAACTAACTCAATGCC